>NC_079200.1:792143-962143 GCF_029499605.1 Hyla sarda
GAACCCCAACACCTGCCCCCCGAAGTAGGTTCGCGGGGGCAGGGGGAGCCAGTGACCAGTTGCAGAGGGACCAGCGTCAGGAACTGCACCAGAGGTCTCCGGATTAAGGCGCGCTGCCAGGAGATGCAGCGATGTATCTCCAGCACCTCCTGAGCCAATGGAGATAAAAAGCAGCCGCAAGACTGCTCTGAAAAGCAGCGAAGTTATAAGAGCTACAAGTTCTGGAAGTGCAGGTACTGTGAGAACAAGCCTTGATACTGTGGACTGTGATACTCCTCCTGAAGCAAACCTAAATGCCCATGGAGGTGTGGAGGAGGATTGGGGAATGCCTAGGGCCCGGGAGCCTGGAGTCACCTATAGCTCCCGGGTGGCAGAATACCCCCATGGGTATGAGGAAGCAAGGAGCAGCTTGTATAGGCTCCATGAGGAGGTACGGGAAGCAAAAGACTTGATGGACACTGCGCCCAAATGCCAGAAAGCTGAGCTGTCAGCCCGGATTAAACTGTTAAAAAATATTAGGAATCTGGAGAAGAAGAGAACTTTTATTTTAGAGAACAGCGGGCCATTTAAAGAAAAACTTTTGAACGACGACCGCTTTGAAACAATGGAGAGAGAGAAGCAGAGACTGCTGAGGGGGCTTCAGCCACGGGTGGAGGAGGAAGGAGACGCTGCGGAGGCCAATAATGTTGAGCTGAATCCACCCGGGGTTCTGCAACATCTGACCCCATACAGTGGGCTCCCTGCAGGGCAAGTGGCAATGTCATCTAGCCATGGCTCTGGCGGTTCGGGGGATGAGAGCAGCACCAGTCACCAGGGAGGGGCGCTGATGTCCCCGATCCAGCTCCTGAAGTCCCCAGGTCACCTCCAGGACTTCACGTTTGGGAATGAGTTACCAGAGGAGGCACCTGGGGGAAGGAAAAAGAAGAAGCTAAAGAAGACCAAGCTCCAGGAGCAGGTAACATTTGTATATACCCCCCTCCCTGAGCCCCCCGGACTGGCCAGGGTCAGCTCATGCATGAGAGTGTGAAGAGTATGGAGTCTAGTGTGGCGGTGAGCTCCGTCGCTGTTTGCAGTAACAGTGGTGGAGCAGACAAGGTATCGGCTGTGAGGTCGGACTGTGATATTGGCCCAGGGATGGGCAGTAAAGGCTCTGGCACATTAGGTTGCTCCCTATCGGGGGGGGGGTGGCTGCGGGAGCTCTGGTGGCTGAGAGCTGGCACTGTTGTTCCTTTGGAGCAGCGGTGTCATCGTGAAAGAGCTGCCGGGGCTAAGATGTCTTCGCCTCCCAGAAAGACTGGATTTAAACCTTTTTACTTTGTATTGACGCTGCTTATCCAGATCAGCGGCGCCCAGGAGCAGAAAACTCCAGTACTGATGAGGCGGAGGGTACCAGTAAAAACAGCGCTGGGGCCGCTCATAAAAAAGCTAGGCAGGCTTCCCGGTCCATGTATAAGGGACCGGTGATCTGTCCCGTGGTGTTGGCTCCAGCTCTGGCCCCCAATGCTGATGGTACAATATCTGCACCAGAACAATATCTGCACCGGGGGGTTTGGGGTTGTTGATTGGCTTAAGACTTTGTATGTAGGGGCAGAGTTTCCCACTTGTGAATGGTTGGATTGGCCGCTCTTTTGAGGTTGGGTCTGGTGTCCGTCAGGGTTGTCCTTTGAGCCCTTTGCTGTACGTGTTTGCAATTGATTGTTTCCTTAGGAGGATTGATTGTGGACCGTTGGCGGGGATGAGAATGGACCTGGCGGTGTCGGATTCGTCTCTGAGGGTGGTAGCATATGCTGATGATGTCACCGTGTTTGTCTCCTCACAAGAGGAGGGCCGATGGGTGATGTCAGAGGTGGACCGCTACTCGGAGGCATCCGGGTCCAAGATCAATCAGGATAAGTTTGAGAGTCTCTGGCTGGGAGGGGGAGATCCTGGTATTGATTTCCGGAGCAGGAGCTCTGATGACCGGGGATGTCCCCGCGAAGAGTGTGGAGGCATGCTGGAAAGCATGGAGCATTTTCTGCTTCATTGTCCCTTTAACACAGAGGTTTACACCAGGGTGGGCGCTTCCATTGGTTGGCCTCGGCTGGCCAGTCTCTCCTATGCGGAATGGGCCTATGGGGTATTCAGAAGCCTTGGAGGTTGGGACTTTATTCCTAGTCAGCTCAGTGGTCAGGTACTACACGTGGAACGCACAGTGTTTAGTGTCGACGCAGCGTAAAATCCTCCCTTTGGGTGAGGTGGTTAGGAACATACTGGGTGACCTGGTGAAGGTGCGTTCTCTGGAGTACGAGAGGCTGGGTGCTGGCAGTGCTTCTCGTCTGTGGAGGGGCTCTGCCTTTAAAGTGCCTTAGACTGTTGTCTCCCCCTGGTGGTGGGCTGATGCTGGCACATTAGTCTTTTTGTTTTGTGCTGTAGATATACGGTAATATAGGGCTTGCAGGCACTGAACTTGGGCTTTAGGGGTTTGTGTGGCTGAAAAGCCTCTTTGTTGTTTGGTTTTTAGTGTTATATGTATTTGTCATGGTATTGTTGTAATGTATACTTATGTACTGTATATATGGTTAGTCTGTGTATATTTTATGTACTGTAAATATTGTATATATTGTGTGATGCCACTTGGGGTTTGGGTTTAGTTTAGGTTGGGTGGTGGGTTTAAAGGGGGGAGGGGGTTTCTATGGGACATTTATTTTTATTTCAGTTCAGGGCCAAAATAAATAAAAATAAAAATAAAAAAAAATAAAACAAGTGGTGTTATTTGGTTTGTGTTGTTTTTTATTATTTTTGTATGTATAAATTATTGCTATTGTTGTTGTGATTCATTTTGGTATTGGGTTTTGCTTAATTATTTGGTTTTTGGTATTGCAACTGGGCCAGGGAATTCACATGTAATATTGGTGTATATAGTTTATTAGTATGTTATGGGTATTATGGGTATTATAGGAAAATGTCTTATAAATATTGTATATATTTGTTTGTGTGCAGGAATGAGTGTGGGGTGGACCGGTGTTGTATTTTATGCTATGGTGTTGGTTTTATGATTCATTATATTGATATGTTCTGTCAGATATGATATGTTTATGTTTTGTAATTATTTATTGTTATGTTTAAAATTTTAATAAAAGATTTACAGGATATAAATCGAGATTTTCCTAGCTTGTGATGGAAAATATTAGTTATATATCAGACAGGAGGCGAATATCTTCTGCATTAATCTTCCTTTATTAATGCCCATAGCAGAAATTCAAACTTTACTTTAGTGAATTCTACTAGAAAAAACTTTAAAACTTTAAACTACAACTCCCAGCAGTCCTCTGGATTAGTGTTGCTCGCGAATATTCGCAATTCGAATTTTATTTGCGAATATCGCATATTCGCGAATTCGCGAATATTCGCGAATATAGCGCTATATATTCGTAATTACGAATATTCTTTTTTTAATTTTTTAATTTTTTTTCACAGTACACATCACAGTGATCACCCCTCTCTGCTTCCAGCTTATGTGGTGTAAGAAGGCTCTAATACTACTGTGTGAGACTGCTGTGCGAATTTTCGCATATCTGAAAATTTGCATATGATACTTTTCGCATATGCGAATGTTAGCTTATGTTAATTTTTGCATATACAAATTTCCGCATATGTTAACTTTCGCACACGCGAATATTCGCATATGCGAAAATAAAACGAGAACATTACGAATATGCGAATATTCGCGAATATGACGAATATTCGTCCATATATTCGCGAATATTCGCGAATTCGAATATGGCCTATGCCGCTCAACACTACTCTGGATGTAACGGCCAATCCTAGGTCAGGACGGATGGTATATAAGGGACTGCTTCCATAATCTCCTCCTCTTTCTTGATGCGAATCTGCAGCCGCAACTGGAACCTTGACTCTCGGCAGAACCCGAACTGGCTCGATAGAACTCCTATCCACCGGACCGAACAGGATGTCCCAACGAGGACACAACAACGATGAGGAAAACTCCGGAACGCCTCAGCCTCCGTCACGCAGAATGCACTCTTCAGTGGCCTGGAAAAAATTAAAACAATACCATGACAGGGTTGGGTCGGGCGGGAAGATATTCGCCTCCTGTCTTCATATAACTAATATTTTCCGTCACAAGCTAGGAAAATCTCAATTTATATATCAGACAGGAGGCTCATATCTTATGCAAGTTCAAAGCTAGATATAAGTATGATACAGAATATATAGAAAAAGGATATAACAACTCATAGAACTGACATAGATATGTGTTCCTCCGGTCTAAAATAGAATTGACGGAAGGTGGTCTCGGAAGACCAATCCGCCACCATCAACAGATCGGAAAGGGAACCTCCAGATGTGACTACTTTAGTGGCCATCGCACCTCTGGAGGAATGGGCACCGAACAAAGAGATGTCGATCCCTGCCATATCCATGGCGGAGCGTACCCACCTGGCTAAAGTAGCCGAGGAAACTGGATGATGAGGACGTACGTAGGATATGAGGAGTTGGGAGGACTCCGATGAACGTAAGGAAGCCGTCTGTGACTCATATGTCTGAAGACAGCGGACAACACACAGCCGCGGATGCACAGGAAAACACGGATAAAAGACGGATTGGAGTCCCGTTTTGGTCCTACGTACGACAGAAAATTTAACTCCTAGCGGCGAAAATTGTCGCCTGGAGATATCTAAGGCCCTAACGTCCGACACGCATTTAATAGAAATCAGACATCAGCTTGAAAGACAGCATTTTTAAAGAAAGTGTGTCATTGTCTTCCCATGCAGAGAACATGGTCAGGACCTTGGCCACGTCCCAAGTGGCCTGATACTTGGGACGAGGAGGACGTTTAAACTTAACGCCTCTTAGAAGACGGCACACCAATGGGTGTTTGCCAACTGGTAAAGAATCCACTGTTGAGTGGTAGGCCGAGATAGCAGATCGGTATACATTAATAGAACTACAAGATTTCCCAGATTCGAAGGAATTCGCCAAGTAGATGGCTACTACAGATACAGGCGCCTGAACGGGATCAACCTGTCATTGATCACACCAACGAACCCAGAGTCTCCAGGCTGATCGATATGCTGATCTAGTCCCGGGGTCCCAGGCCAAGGCGAGGAGATCCCTAGCTGATTTTAAAAAGGTCGCTATCCGCGTCTGGTACCCCGAAACCAACCATGCAAGGAGAGGCAGGTTGTGTTCTGTGACCAGGGGATGCAGACCCCTGCTCGGATTGGAGAGGAGATGAGGGAAGTGAGGGAGCTATCTGGAAGAGTCCACAGTCATCGCCAGCAGGAGGGGAAACCACGGTTGTGTCGGCCACCAGGGAGTGATCAGTACAACCGATGCTCTCAGGTTCGCTATATGCAGGAGAGCTCTGAGGATCATCGAGAATGGGGGAAACGCATAGTACATCCCCCGAGGCCAGATGTGGCGAAAGGAGTCTACCGCATAGGCTTCCGGGTCCGGCCTCCAGCTGTAAAAACATGGTAACTGATGATTGAGGCGGGAAGCGAAAAGATCCATAGAAAATGGACCCCACAGATGGCAAAAGGCCAGGAAAACTGACCGGTCCAGCCGCCAATCGCTGGAGTCGGTCAGATAGCGATAGTTGGAAGCCCCTGGGATGTATTCCGCTATCGGGACAATGTTGCGGGCTAGGCAAAAGTGCCAAAATTCTTTCGCGAGTTCCGCAAGGATTCTGGATCTGGAGCCTCCCAAGCGATTGACATATTGAACTGCCGTCACATTGTCCATGCGCAATAACACACATTAATTGGATGCGTGTGGCAGAAAGCTCCTAATGGCAAAGAATGCCGCCAGGAGTTCTAACGAGTTGATGTGCAGCATAGACTCCTCTGCGGACCACGTCCCTCCTGTTGAAGAGAGACCACACCGAGTGCCCCAGCCGTGGCGACTCGCGTCCGATTCTATAATGATGTCCGGGCTGGAACTGAAGATGGTCTTGCCGTTCCATTCGACGGCATGACGTAACCACCACCGTAGTTCCTCTACGCTTTGGGGCAGAGCGATACTTCGTCCACGTATAGAAGCCCCTGCCTTAAGTGTAATGTTTTGAGCCTCTGAAGGGCTCGATAGTGGAGGGGGGCTGGGAATATGGCCTGGATAGAGGCTGATAAAAGACCGACCAGCCGTGCTATCACACGCAACGACACTCGTTGTTTGCGCAACACGGCTCTGATCTCCTTGCGGATGATAGTCAGCTTGGCTTTGGGCAGTCGGAGGACAGCTCGCTCGGTATCCACCAAGAATCCCAAAAATTCCATCTCTTGAGCTGGAACGAGAACAGACTTCTCGTGATTGATAATGAACCCTAGGTCTTGTAATAACCTGACAGTCCAGCCGGCGTGTTCGCATGCCTGAAGTCTGGAACGAGCCATGATAAGCAGGTCGTCCAGATAAACAATCAACCTTACTCCCCTGCTCCGTAAGGATGCTACCACCGGTTTCAACAGTTTGGTGAAACACCACGGGGCAGACGAGAGGCCGAAGGGAAGGCAAGTAAATTGCCAGACTCGGTCTCTCCAAAGGAAGCGTAGGAAGCATTGAGAGGTTGGATGGATGGGAACTGTGAGGTAGGCGTCCTTTAAGTCCACCTTTACCAGCCAATCCCCTGGCCGTAAGAGATCCCGCAGGAAATGGATCCCCTCCATTTTGAAATGTCGATAAACGACATGTTGGTTCAGATTTTGTAAATTTATGACAGGGCGATATCTGCCACCCTTTTTCTTGACTAGGAAGAGGTTGCTGAGGAACCCCGGGGAGAGGGGGTCCACCTCTACCACTGCTTGCTTGGACAGAAGGTACTGCAATTCGTTGTCTATAAGAGCAACGTTCAGATTTGAAAACCGGATGGGAGGCGGAATCGCATTTGTGTCCGGCAGGGAGCAAAACTCTATCTGGTACCCTGCCACTGTATGGAGTATCCACGCGTCTGCCGTAATCGCAGACCAGGCGTGGATAAAATGTTTCAGTCTTCCCCCTACAGGTATGTGAGAAGAACTCAGGTGGGTTGTACTCACCGGTAGCTGGTCGGGAGCGGGGATAACCTGGGGCGTCCTCGAGGCGGGAAAAAGGGCGCTGGTTGCGCCAATGGCATAGGGTAAGACTGTGAAGCCTGGCTGTTCTATGGAGCGAGAGCTCTATTGTATGGCCTATTTGATGCATTGCGGCCGGCAGATCGGCCCCTGTTTCTGCCGGCCTTGGGAAAAACCTTGGTTGAACCCGACTTCTTTAAAGATGTTTGGGCCTTGTCGAGACTGGTATACAGTCCGACCATCTTATTTATGTCCTTAATGAGGGTATCCCCAAAAAGCATACCCTCAGTGGCAGGACCGGGTTCCATCTCAGCTAAGTGAGAGAGTTGAGGGTCAAGCCGCATCAAAATTGAGCGACGTCGTTCTGTCGAACAGGTTGTGTTTGCACACCCAAGTAGGCATATCGCCCTCTGGGCCCAACCCCTGAGTTGAAGTAGGTCGACCAGCTGTTCAGTTGCAGCCGCCTGCTCTGAGAGGTTGAGTATTTTAGTGGTAGGGCCGAAAAGGTCCAGGATTCGGTCTTGAATGGACCTAAAGGACCTCTCGATGCCCTTTTTAGAGTGTTTCCCGTGCTTGGTGAGGTACCTTAAAAGTATGGGGTCAACCTCGGGGGGGTGCACGACTTTCTTGGGAATGGATGGTTGGGGGCACTCCGCCTTCAACTTATTGCGGTTAGCCTTATCCACAGATCTGCGGGCCCAATGCTCAATGTATTGGGACACCTCTGGAAGGGGTGCCCAGTCTCCGTAGCGAGGATGGGATATCGCTTCTGGGTCAAAGAATGGCTCTCCACGAGAGTCTAAGATGATTTCACCCTGTGGTACAGGGTTGGCGTCCTCAGGGAGCAGCATATGTCCACTATCCTCGTCCTCACTATCAGACTCATCGGCGTCCGCCGTCTCAGATTCTGCGGACGACTCCCCTTCTGGGAATTCCATGAAAGAATCCGGCTTGGCCCGCCTAGCGGACCTCTGCCTCTGCACATGCAACTCCCCGAGGCTCAGGGGTCGATTGGAGTCTGGAGGAAAAGTGGGTCGGCAGTCCGGGGCGGGTACTGCCTGTAGCATGGATTCTACTTCCGCTGCCGGGGAGTCGGATACCGTAACGGTATGTTTACGCTTCTGAGAAGCTTTTCTTTTTTGGCGGTTCGCCGCTACATGTTGGTACGGGCATAAGGGGTATAGGATGCTGTGCACCCATGGGGGCTATGGCTGAGGCCAAAGCCGCTTGAACAGACCTATTTATTAGATCCTGTATTTGGGCAGCGTTCATAAATTGCGGCGCTTCCAACAATGTTTCTTCCCCTGCAGGGAGTTTTGGAGAGACCGTGGACCTCTCATCTGCCGTGAGAATATCTAGATATGGTAAGGTTTATCAGTCACACAGAATAAAAGGGCTGGTTATAACAGGGTCACAATAGTGATCCTGTAAAAGATATAAGTGATATGTGGGCCCTAAAGGATATATATGTCACCTATAGGGCTCCCACACTACCGGATATATATATATATATACTAGGTATCTAAGTTAGCTATATTCAATACCGCTAAAGGGGAATATATTCCCAAACACTTAGCAGTATAACCCAGGAAAAAACCCTAAGCATACAGTCCAGGCTCCATCCCTCACGCCGTTCGCACTGCACTGGCGATGCGGAGTAGGGAGGAGCAGACCCAGAGCTCAGAGAGACGTAATCTCGTGCGATCACGGCCCTCTGTGCTGTCATAGGGAGAACAGAAGATAGCCCACAGACACGCCCCTCTGTTACGCACCGTACGCAAAGAGAAGCGAGGCGCGGGAAGAGAAGAGCGCGAAAAAGAAGAAGAAAACCACAAAATGGCGCCTAATAGGGAGATGGCGCCGCAGGTAAGAAATATAGAGTAACCAAAGGATGCCAGAGCTCTGTGCTGCGCAGGAGGCAGCGCGCGCTCTGACGGGAAATAATACAGGGAAGGAAAATCGAAAAATAGGAAAGTTAAGAAAAATAGGAAAAAGAGGGGCAAAACAGGTCGAGACTGTTTGAAAACACGACCCACCTGAATGTCTGGACAATGAATATATACAGAGAACTCAAAATGAGGGGAATAAAGAGAATACTTATCTAATAGTTCTGCTATGAGCAGAAAGAAAGAGGAGGAGAGTAAGGAGACAGTCCCTTATATACCATCCGTCCTGACCTAGGATTGGCCGTTACATCCAGAGGACTGCTGGGAGTTGTAGTTTAAAGTTTTAAAGTTTTTTCTAGTAGAATTCACTAAAGTAAAGTTTGAATTTCTGCTATGGGCATTAATAAAGGAAGATTAATGCAGAAGATATATAACTCAGGATCAGTACAGGATCAGTAATGTAATGTATGTACACAGTGACCTCACCAGCAGAATAGTGAGTACAGCTCTGGAGTATAATACAGGATATAAATCGAGATTTTCCTAGCTTGTGACGGAAAATATTAGTTATATGAAGACAGGAGGCGAGTATCTTATGCATTATTCTTTCTTTAATAATGCCCATAGCAGAACTATTCAGTAATCAATTCAAACAGAAAAAACTTCAACTCCCAGCAGTCCTAGGGCCACAGAAGCCACTCCTCGTCTGTAGCCACTATATAAGGACTGCCCATACATAGATCCTCCTCTTTCTTGATGCGAACCAGAACCGCACAGAAGATAACTCCACCCAGACATCCGCGACGAACAGCAGCCGTCGGTCATCCAGCCCGGAACAGCAGAAACCCGGAGCAAGGGAACTTCAGTTTCGTCCCAACGGGGACTATAGAGGAACCAAATAACAGGAACCAAACAGGTCATCCGAACTCAGGAAAACCGCCACTGTTTTCAATATCCTGCAAAGAGAACAAAGAATCGTAATAGGGTGGGTAGGGAGGGAAGATACTCGCCTCCTGTCTTCATATAACTAATATTTTCCGTCACAAGCTAGGAAAATCTCGATTTATATATCAGACAGGAGGCTCATATCTTATGCAAGTTCAAAGCTAACAACCAGCAATGACAGTAAGAACAATAACAATCAGAGTATTATAAGACGGACATAGACACGTGGTCCTCCGGCCTGAAGTAGAAATGGCGAAAGGTGGTCTCCGAAGACCAATCGGCCGCCATCAATAAGTCAGAGAGGGAGCCCCCTGATGTGACGATTTTCGTAGCCATAGCGCCCCTGGAAGAGTGAGCTCCAAACAGAGACACGTCTATACCTGCCATCTCCATGGCAGACCGCACCCAGCGAGCTAGAGTAGCGGAGGAAACTGGGTGATGTGGTCTGACATATGAGACCAGGAGCTGAGAAAAAAACCGGAGAGCGCAGATCCGCCGTCTGTGATTCGTACGCTTGCAAGCAACGAACCACGCAAAGCCGTGGATGCGCGGGAAAAAACGGGTAAAAAACCGAGTGAATACCTGTCTTGGTCCTACGGACCACCGAGAATTTGACTCCCTGAGGCGAAAATTGTCGCCTAGAGATATCCAAAGCTTTCACGTCCGAGACACGTTTGATGGATACCAAACAAAGAAGGACCGTCAGTTTATAAGACAAAAGTTTCAGGGAAAGGTCGTCATTGTCCACCCATGAGGCAAACATATCGAGCAACCTGGAGACATCCCAGGTCGATTGATACCTAGGCCGAGGGGGACGTTTAAATTTAATACCGCGTAAAAGTCTACAAACCAACGGGTGTTTGCCGATCGGCAAAGAGTCCACCGGGCAGTGATAAGCCGCAATAGCCGATCGATACACATTAATGGAGCTATAGGACTTGCCAGACTCAAAAGAATGTGCCAGAAAGTTTACTACTACAGACACAGGTGCATGTACGGGATCAACCTGCCGTTGATCACACCAACGAACCCAGAGTCTCCAGGCTGATCGATATGCCGATCTAGTCCCGGGGGCCCAGGCCAGGGCGAGGAGATCCCTAGCTGATCTTGAAAGGTCTTGATCCGAGTCCGGGATCCCGAAACCAACCACGCTAGGAGAGGCAGGTTGCCCTCCGTCACCAGGGGATGTAGGTTCCCGGCCGGGTTGGTGAGAAGGTGAGGAACTTGGGGTAACAGTCGGGGATAATCCACGATCATCCCCAAAAGAAGAGGGAACCATGGTTGTGTCGGCCACCAAGGTGTGATCAGCACAACCGTCGCCCTCTGGTTCGTCGTATGCAAGAGGACCCTGGGGATCAACTGGAAAGGAGGAAAGGCATAGTGGGTTCCCCTCGGCCAGAGGAGGCGGAGAGCGTCTACTGCAGACGCTTCCGGGTCCGGCCTCCAGCTGAAGAAACGAGGCAGTTGGTGGTTGAGACGAGAAGCGAAAAGATCCACGCCTAACGGGCCCCAAAGATGAAGCAACTGCAGAAAAATTGAACGGTCCAGGCGCCAGTCGCTGGAATCGAGAAGGTAGCGAGAATTCCAATCGGCCACCGTGTTGGAGACCCCTGGAATGTACTCCGCTACCGGGATAATGTTGCGAGCTAGGCAAAAGTGCCAAAATTCCTTGGCCAGGTCTGCCAGGATCTTGGATCTGGTACCCCCCAAGCGGTTGACGTACTGAACCGCCGCTACGTTGTCCATGCGTAATAACACACAACAGTTGGACGAACGAGGCATGAAGCTCTTGACGGCAAAGAAAGCCGCCAGAAGCTCCAATGCGTTGATATGCAGGTCGACTTCCGATGCGGACCAAGTCCCTCCTGTGGAAATCTCCCCGCATCGAGCGCCCCATCCAAGACGGCTCGCGTCCGACTCTATGATGACGTCCGGACGCGGGTTGAAAATGGCTTTGCCATTCCACTCGACCGCATGACGAAGCCACCAATGTAACTCCTCGGTAGCCGCCGGACAGAGGGGTACCTTGTCCGCGTACCTGAGACCCTGGCGCAAATGTAAGATCTTGAGCCTCTGAAGGGCTCGGTAGTGCAGAGGGGCCGGAAAGATGGCCTGGATGGAAGCCGCCAGGAGCCCCACCAGGCGCGCCAGAATCCGTAACGACAAGCATCCTTTGCGCAAAACCGCCTTGATTTCTTTGCGGATCAGGGCTAGTTTGGACTTGGGGAGCCGCAGTAGTGCGCGATTGGTGTCCACCAAGAAACCCAGGAACTCCATCTCCTGAGCCGGGACGAGAACCGACTTTTCTCGGTTGACCACGAAGCCTAGAGTATGGAGCAACGATATTGTCCACGACATGTGAAGGGAGGCCTGATATTTGGATCGGGCCATGATAAGAAGGTCGTCTAAGTAAATGATCAGACGAACCCCCCTGCTCCTCAGGGCCGCCACCACCGGTTTCATCAGTTTGGTGAAACACCACGGGGCGGATGATAGGCCGAACGGAAGGCACGTAAACTGCCACAATTTGCCCCTCCAAAGAAAACGGAGGAACTGTTGTGACTCCGGGTGTATGGGAACGGTAAGGTAGGCGTCCTTCAAGTCCACCTTCACCAGCCAGTCTCCTGGTAGCAAGAGATCCCGGAGAGAGTGAATTCCCTCCATTTTGAAATGGCGATACCTGACATGTTGGTTTAGGTCTCTCAGGTTTATGACCGGGCGGTAGCCGCCCCCTTTCTTCCTTACTAGGAAGAGGTTGCTTATGAACCCTAGGGAAGATTGGTCGGACTCCATGATCGCATGTTTGGACAGGAGATCTCGGACCTCGTTGTCTATGAGGATCGCGTTTTGCTCCGAGAACCGGATAGGGGCTGGAATTACTCCCAGAACCGGTAAGGACTGGAGTTCCAGATGAAACCCTGCCACTGTCTGAAGGACCCACACGTCTGCCGTAATCGCAGACCAGGCTTGGGAAAAATACATCAGTCGCCCCCCCACAGGTATATGAGAAAGTGGTCTGTATGGTACACTCACCGGTAGAAGGACGGGAGCGGGGGTATCCACGTCCGCCACGACTTCTCCAGGGTCGACCACGAGGAGGGAAGAATGGGGATGGTTGGACCACTGGAACGGTGTAGGAAGGAGGGGCCTGGGAATACTGGTATTGGGCCACTGGTCTGCCCTGTGGCCTGTAGGGAGCAGAACGGCCGGCAGATCGGCCTCTACTTCTGCCGGCCCGGGGAAAAATATTACTGGACCCCGATTTTTTAAGGGAAGTTTGGGCTTTATCTAAGCCGGTAAAAAGGCCGACAAATCTGTTGACGTCCTTCATCAAACTATCACCAAAAAGCATGCCTGCTGCCGAGGGACCGGGTTCGGTCTCGGCTAAATGGGATAGTTGCGGGTCGAGGCGCATCAGGATTGACCGGCGTCTCTCGACTGAGCAGGTGGTGTTGGCAGTACCTGCTAGGCAAATGGCTCTCTGGGCCCAGCCGCGTAGCTGACGGACGTCCACGGGTTCCTCAGACGCCGCAGCATGTTCGGCCAAATTAAGGATCTTAGTGAGTGGACCCATTAAATCCAGGATACGCTCCTGTATGGTTTTGAAGGAACGTTCTATTCCCTTCTTAGGAAATTTACCCGATTTTAACAGGTATTTCATCAGGATGGGGTCCACCTCCGGGGTAGCCACCACCTTATAGGGGATAAAGGGTCTAGGGCATTCTGCCCTGAGCTTATTGCGACTGGACCTGTCCAGGGATTTACGAGCCCAGAGCTCTACATATTGGGCCACATGTGGAAGAGGAGACCAGTCGCCTGATCTCGGATGGGAGATCGCGTCTGGGTGAAAAAGGGGCTCTCCTGTGGAATCCAGGACCACATTGCCCTGCATGGCAGGGTTGGCGTCGGTGACGAGCGCCGTATCCCCAGCATCCTGTTCATTATTTGGGTCTGACTCGTAGTCCTCAGACTCATTAGATGAACCCGAAGAGTCCTCAGTAGAGGAGTCTATATAGGAGTCGGGTTTTGTGCGCTTAGCAGACTTACGCCTCTTGTTATGTAACTCCCCGAGGCCCAGGGGTCGAGCGGAGTCAGAGGGATGCTGGGGTTGACAGACCGGGGTAGGGGCTGTCTGGAGCATGTTATTATCTTCCCCTGCCGGGGAGTCAGAGGTGTGCTTCCTTTTATGGGAAACCTTGCCCTTTTTTACATGAGGGTCTCCGCCATGAAGGGGAGCCGAGATATTGGAAACCTGTTGTTGCAGGCCAGAGGGCATTATGGATGAGGCCAGGGCCGCTTGGACTGACTTATTAATTAAGTCCTGGATCTGGGTGGCAGTCATAAATTGTGCTGCATCCAGGGAAGGACCCTCCCCTCTGAGGGGGACAGATGAGGGTTCCTCAGCCATAGCAACTTAGGATAGGGATAGGGATAAATTAATTAATTAATTAACCCAACTAGGATCTACTAAAGCGGAATAAATTCCGTTAGGGCTGGAGAAAACCTACTGGGTAAACCTACTGATAGAGAAAAAACGGGCTCCGACCTCCACACCGCTAGCGTAGCACTGGCGCTGTGGTGTGAGGTAAGCCCGGAGTATATGAACCCAGGGGACGAAGTCTCGCGAGACTACGTCCCTCTGGGTCCTGATTGGAGGTCGCAGGAGCGCCTCTCAACCAAACTGCACGCCTAACGCCGCCCCTTCCCGAGCGCAAGCCACGAAGAGGAACGGACCAACCAGGGGAAAGGATCCGCCCCAGCCCGCGCGCGCGAACACGGGCGGAGAAGAAGGTAAAATGGCGCAGGAAAGGAGGGGGAGGGGAAGGTAGAAACGGAGATGAGATGCGGACGAAGCGGCGATAGGGGAGGAAATCGGCACCGGAAGATTTCCGGCTCTCACAGCAGAAAACACGGGAGAAAAGGGAAAGAAAAAATTATTTTGCCGTGTGAGCACTAACCACCTAAGGGATAGTACCACACAGGTCGGTAATATACAGTAATAAATCGCTATATAAGTGAACAGCAAATCAAACACATAGAGTATACTTATCTTAGGTCTGCTATGAGCAGAAAGAAAGAGGAGGATCTATGTATGGGCAGTCCTTATATAGTGGCTACAGACGAGGAGTGGCTTCTGTGGCCCTAGGACTGCTGGGAGTTGAAGTTTTTTCTGTTTGAATTGATTACTGAATAGTTCTGCTATGGGCATTATTAAAGAAAGAATAATGCATAAGATATGAGCCTCCTGTCTGATATATAACTCAGGATCAGTACAGGATAAGTAATGTAATGTATGTACACAGTGACCCCACCAGCAGAATAGTGAGTACAGCTCTGGGGTATAATACAGGATATATCCTCCCTGTGGATGTGGTGGTTAGGAACATTCTCGGTGACCTGGTGAAGGTGCGTTCTCTGGAGTACGAGAGGCTGGGTGCTAGCAGGGCCTCTCGTCTATGGAGGGGCTCTGCCTTTAAAGTGCCTTAGCCTGTTGTCTCCCCCTGGTGGTGGGCTGATGCTGGCACATTAGTCTTTTTGTTTTGAGCAGTTGGTTTATGGTAATATAGGGCTTGCAGGCACTGAACTTGAGCGTAAGGGGTTTATTGTTTGGCTTATAGTGTTATATGTATTTGTTATTGTATTTATTGTTGTAGTCTATTTGTATACTTATGTATTGTATATATTGTTAGTCTGTGTATATTTTATGTAATGTATATATTGTATATATTGTGTGATGCCACCTGGGGTTTGGGTTTAGTTTAGGTTGGGTGGTGGGTTAAAAAGGGGGGAGGGGGTTTGCATGGGACTTTTATATACACAGAAAATCCTGGACTGGTTCATGGACGTCTGGTAACATGTACTGGGGGCATGGGATGCGGGACCAGCTCAGGGCCAAAAAAAAAAAAAAAAAAAAAGTGGTGTTATTTTGTTTGTGTTGGTTTTTATTATTTTGTATATATTATTGTTGTTGTTGTTGTTATTCTTTTTGGTATATTACTGGTATTGGGTTTTTGGTATTGCAACTGGTCCAGGAAATTCACATTTAGTATTAGTGTAGGAATCTGTCTTTTGTAAATATTGTATATATTTGTTTGTGTGCAGGAATGAGTGTGGGGTGGACCGGTGTTGTATTTTATGCTATGGTGTTGGTTTTATGATCGTTATATTGATATGTTCTGTCGGATATGATATGTTTATGTTTTGAAATTTTTTTATTGTTATGTTTGAAATTTTAATAAAAGATCTACAGGATATAACTCAGGATCAGTACAGGATAAGTAATGTAATGTATGTACACAGTGACCTCACCAGCAGAATAGTGAGTACAGCTCTGGAATATAATACAGGATATAACTCAGGATCAGTACAGGATAAGTAATGTAATGTATGTACACAGTGATCTCACCAGCAGAATAGTGAGTACAGCTCTGGGGTATAATACAGGATATAACTCAGGATCAGTACAGGATAAGTAATGTAATGTATGTACACAGTGATCTCACCAGCAGAGTAGTGAGTACAGCTCTGGAATATAATACAGGATATAACTCAGGATCAGTACAGGATAAGTAATGTAATGTATGTACACAGTGATCTCACCAGCAGAATAGTGAGTACAGCTCTGGGGTATAATACAGGATATAACTCAGGATCAGTACAGGATAAGTAATGTAATGTATGTACACAGTGACCTCACCAGCAGAGTAGTGAGTACAGCTCTGGAGTATAATACAGGATATAACTCAGGATCAGTACAGGATAAGTAATGTAATGTATGTACACAGTGATCTCACCAGCAGAATAGTGAGTACAGCTCTGGAGTATAATACAGGATATAACTCAGGATCAGTACAGGATAAGTAATGTATGTACACAGTGACCTCACCAGCAGAGTAGTGAGTACAGCTCTGGAGTATAATACAGGATATAACTCAGGATCAGTACAGGATAAGTAATGTAATGTATGTACACAGTGACCTCACCAGCAGAATAGTGAGTACAGCTCTGGAGTGGGAGCCAATCAGTTGCGGGTGTGGTTCTGCTTCAGTTCAGCTGTGTAGTGTCTGCTGTGCCTCCTGAGCTCCAGGGAATTACCACCTGTTCCACCTGGGACCTGCTTTCTCCTCCCCAGGGAGGGAGTGGGTTTCCAGGGATGAGTGAGGGAGGCGAGGCCCAGGCTTCTGCCTCCCGGAGTAGGCCGCAGGGAGGCAGGAGAGGCCAGCAAGCGGCCTGTACATCAGAAGATCTGGGGGTTAGGCGATCCACCCGGAGTCGCAGCAATGTCACTCCAACACCCCCCACAGAGGCAAGAGGCCGAAAGGTTTCTGGAAACGAGGATCACAATTTGGGAAAGCTGGGTGCTGCCAGCAGAAAGCCAAGGTCATCTGGAGGAAGGCAGAGTACTCACGGAGGTGAAGCCGACCTCAGTGAGGAAGGCTGGGGAGTGCTGAGGACCCGGGAGTCTATTTCCACCTATACTACCCGGGTCGTAAGTCACCTCCGTGAGTATGAAGACGCCAGGAAAGCTGTGAGGAGGCTTCAGGAGGAACTTCGCCATGTCCATTCTAGGCTGGAGGTTACCCCAAAGAAGAAGAAGCCTGAAGTCCAGGCACAGATAAAAGGTCTGATGGCTGAAATAAATGCTTTGGAGGAAAGAAAGGAGGAATTGCTGGAGATGAGTGGACCATTTAAAGAAAAGCTGAAAAATCAAGAGCGTTTCAGAGATATGGATGAAAAGAAACAGAGAAGGTTGATGGGGCTGCAACCTGAGAGCCAGGTGGATGATGAGGAGGAGATAGAGGGAGAACAACAGCCAGATCCACCTGGTGGCCTGTCGCAACAGCAGCAGGCCCAGTACAGTGGGCCCCCTGCACAGCAGCCAGCAGTATCACCTGCCGACTCAGGGGAAGACAGTGACAACAGCTACCAGGGAGGGGCGCTAATGGCCCAGATACGTATGCTGGAATCCCCAGTGTGTCCTCAGAATCTGGTGTTCGGAGATGAGCTGCCAGATGAGGCACCTGGGGGTAAGAAAAAGAAGACCAAGCCAAAGCAGCAAGAAGTGGTGAGTTACATCTACACCCCCCTCCCTGTAAACCCTGAGTCGGCCGCAGGGTCAGCTCATTGTGCAAGCCCCGTTACCCAGCCCAGCCCGTGTTCTGTGGTGGACTCGGTGCAAAGGAGCGGGGAGAGTACAGGTACTAAAAGGGCGCAAAACTCCATGCCTGTTTGTAGTAGCAGGGATGGAGTAGAGAAGGCACTGGCCGCAAGGCCGGACAGTGAGGGCAGCCCAGCAGTGGGCATAGAGGCAGACTCCGGGGCTGTAGTTCGCTCCCCTGTGGGAGGGGGGGGTGATTCAGTGCCTGAGGTAGTCGCGGTGACTACAGATGTAGCAGACGCTCCCAAAAGAAAAGAACAAATCTTATTTTGTATTGGCGCCGCTGATCCCATTGATCAGCGGCGCCCTGATAAGACTGGAGAAATTGCTGATGAGGCGGAGGGCACTAATAAGAACAGGGCTGGGGCCTCCTCTAGACTGGGTAAGCATGCTGCCCGGTCCCTTAAAGGGCCAGCGGAGGTTGTCCCAGCTCTAGTGCCCCGTGATGCCGAGGCAAAACGGAATGAAAATGTATCAACATCACCATCATCATTTGCCGGTTTACCTGTTGCTGGTCCAGCCAGTGTGAGTGATGGGGTAAATGGGGTTGGGGGATGTATGACTGGAGAGAGGATGGAGATTGATGTTACTGGGGAAGGTGTTTTTGGGGGAGGTGGTGACCATGTTATTGGAGTTGGTGCTAATGTTGTCATTGGGGGTGGTGGGGATGTTGTCATCGGCAGTGGTGTAGGTGCAGGGTCTGGTCCGGTTGCCCCCCCAGTGGTGACAGACCATAGGAGTTATGCCAATGTCACTGCTGGGGGAAGTAGAATACTTTCCTCGTCTCCTGACTCTAGGGACGGTTTATTGCAGCGACGTCTCCTGGAGGCTCTGAAAAAGGGGGAAAGGTCGATTAATGTAGAGGGTAGAGCAGTTGATCTGTCCTTCTGGATAGAGAGACACGGTCTCTCTGCCTTCCGAGAGGAAAGAGGGGGCGATACTGTGTGGTCCCTCCCAACAGCCGGGGCAGGTAGTAACCGTAGGAATGTGGTCCGTCTTCGGTGGCAGGGCGAAGATATGTGTCCTTCAAGGACGAAAGTGGTTGAGCTCTTGCTAAAGATGGGCTTCAAGGCAGTTGATATCTTCGCCTTGATACATCCCTACGGTACTCCTGAATTCGATATCAGTTTTGTTCGGTCGGAGGGGCTTGAGCTTTTCTGGTCGAATTATGAATTGGTAAAGAATGAGCCCGGCTGGCGAGACTTTGCCATACAGGCATTGTCTCGCCAAAACGAAATCAAGAGAGTGACCGTTTTGACCCGTAACGAATCACTCTCTTGTGTTGACATCATCACCTGGTTAGGACGGTATGGCGAGGTAATGGGGGTCCAACAGAAGAACAGGGATGAGTTTGGCATCTGGTCAGGAGCCTGGACGTTTTTGGTAAAACTTAAACGTTCAGGAAATACAGTTACCCATATTCCATCCTCTGCCTTTCTCGGTAGGGATCGTATCCAGATTTTCTACCGGGGTCAGCCGAAGCTCTGTCACAGATGTGGTGACCCCACACACTTCAGTGCAAACTGTACGGTGCAGAAATGTGCCTTGTGTGGGGGTGTAGGCCATCTTGCCGCATCTTGTGCAGAGATTAGGTGTCACCTGTGTGGTGACTTAGGTCACCCATTCAGTCGTTGTCCTCGTTCTTTCGCTAATGCAGTCTTGTCCCCAGCGGGTGAAGATCACGAGCCGGAATCTGCTGGGGGGGGGACTAGCAGGGGTGGAGGAACTGAGGGGTCAGTGAGGAACAGCAAGAAAAAGACACCAGCCCAACTAAGACGTCTTGATAAACGCCAAAGGGATAGGGTGATGGGGAAAGCCCGGGTTACCGGGACAACCTCTCATTCTGTCCCAGAGGCCAACCTTGCTGCTGAGACCCTGAGGGATGGCGAGCTGAATGAGGAGGTCAGGAGGATCCAGAATGAGGAAGGTGCCATCTCCTCAGATAGCGTGGAGGAGGATGATGGGGGATGGCAGAAGGAGACACGAAAGCGGGGTACAAGTAGGAAAAAAAAGGGAGATTTAAGATCTTCTCCCACCCTGGTCCAGGTGCCACAGGAAGGCAAAACTGACTCCCCTCTGGTTGGCCTTTCCAATCGATTCCGACCCCTCAGGGACATCTCCTCCTCTTCTTCGGAAGGGGAGGATGAGGGGGAGGTGGCAGAGGAGCTTCCAGGGGGCGCCGAGTCCTCTTCCCCTGGGGAGGTTATGTCCTCGGGGGAAGGGACTGGCCTGGAATCCGGAAACGAGGAAAGTAAAACGACGTCTGGTGAGATGGACACTTCTATTTCTCTAAAGAGGGTGAAGAGTTCTTCTGATGTGGAGGGTGAGAAGGGGAGTGGGAAAAAGAAAGCTGTTTAACTCAATCACCTTTGATGGCGGCACCCTCTCCATTGACGCTGGCGTCCATTAATGTCGCCAGCATTAAGTCAGATACGGCTCGATTTGCTGCCTATGATTTTTTTGCCCATATTAATGCTGATATTTTATTTTTGCAGGAGACCAGGCTAACAGACATGTCATCTATCTACAAGGCTAAAAGAGAGTGGAGGAATGGGCCCTCCTACTGGTCTCTTGGGGCCGAGCCGTATAGCGGAGTGGCGGTCCTTTTTACCGCAGCGGTAGAATGCCGACGGGTTATCGAGTTAGAAATGGGGAGGTGCCTGATCTTAGATGTCCTCATGAGGGGACAAGAACTTCGCCTTATTAACATCTACGGCCCACAGTCTAAGTGGGACCGGAAGTGTCTCTTTATGAGGATCAAGCCCTATCTTTTTACAAGTCGGCAGGTGGTCTTTGGGGGGGACTTTAATGCTGTCACGAGGCCCCAAGACAGGGGAGGTGCCAGAGACAAGCTGACTTATGATAGCGTCGCCCTTAATAGCATAGCGAGTGAGGCTCGCCTGGTGGATGTCCACATCCGGCACACCCCAGGCCACGCGGGATTCACCTATCATAGGGGTAGTTGTAGGTCTAGAATAGACAGGTTTTATTTAAAGGAGGAAGCCGTCTCTTCAGCAGTGTCTGTTGTTGAGGTGGAGTTCTCCGATCACTGTTTAATTTTGTTTTCTCTGAATGTCACAGAGACCCCCCGGATGGGCAGAGGCTATTGGAAGCTGAATTCGTCTCTCTTGGAAGAAGCGGAGATAAGACAGTCCTTTGAGGATTTTCTTCAGAGCCAGGTACCATTGCTGGGCCTTTGTAGCAGTAAGTCAGAGTGGTGGGAGATCTTCAAGGAAAGGGTTGCGAGATTCTTCCGCCAGCTCTCGGGCCTCAGAAGCCTAAACAGGTACCGTTTGTACCAGGGCCTGAGGAAGAAACTTGAGAACCTTGTCTCGACTGGAGGTAGTCGTGATGATATCTCCAGAGTGAAGTCCTTGCTGATGAAGTGCCAGTACGATAGGCACGCATCTTTGGTTTTTGAGAGGGATTACGGGAAGTACCGCTCGCCCGACCCTTACAGAAACTGCAAGATGTCAGTGAATAGTAAAGTAGTCTCAGGACTGATTGATAGTACGGGATCCTTGAAAAGGTCCAGATCAGGGATCCTGGAGGTCGTCAGATCCTTCTACTCGCACCTCTTGGGAAGGAAGGATCTAGATCGAGATAAGGTATCAGCTTTCTTGGCTGAAACCGTCCCTGAACCAGGAGTAGACCCCTCTCTTGACGTTTTGACAGAGATGATCCGGGAAGAGGAAGTCAGGATGGCTATTGATGGGCTTGCCCTCAAGAAGTCACCCGGGCCGGATGGCTTAACATCTGAGTTCTATAAGACCTTTAAGGACACTTTGGTTCCCCTCTTGACCGCGGTTTTTAATGAGTGTCTATCCTCGGGCACTCTGCCAAAGTCAATGAGGAGGTCAGCGCTGATCATCCTGTCAAAGGGTAAAGACCCGTCCCACATTGAGAATTGGCGTCCCATAGCGCTTCTCAATGCGGACAGAAAGATTCTGGCAAAAGTGCTGTTTAATCGGCTGGTGGAGTTTGCACCCCGGCTCCTTTCGGGGGCTCAGCATTGCTCTGTTCCGGGCCGCAGTACATTCAGTGCTGTGCTCAGTGTCCGAGAGGCTGTGGAGCAGGGTAGGGCTGGCCACTGGAAGGGGTACTTGCTTTCCTTGGATCAGGCAAAAGCGTTTGATCGGGTTAACCATGAGTACCTCTGGTCTGTCCTTCTGAGATATGGCCTGCCAGGGGGGTTTGTTGATTGGCTTAAGACCTTGTATGTAGGGGCAGAGAGTTTCCCGCTTGTGAATGGTTGGATTGGCCGCTCTTTTGAGGTTGGGTCTGGTGTCCGTCAGGGTTGTCCTTTGAGCCCTTTGCTGTACGTGTTTGCAATCGATCCTTTCCTTAGAGGGATTGATTGTGGACCGTTGGCGGGGGTGAGAATGGACCTGGAGGTGCCGGATTCGGCTCTGAGGGCGGTAGCGTACGCTGATGATGTCACCGTGTTTGTCTCCTCACAAGAGGAGGGCAGATGGGTGATGTCAGAGGTGGACCGCTACTCGGAGGCATCCGGGTCAAAGATCAATCAGGATAAGTGTGAGAGTCTCTGGCTGGGAGGGGGAGATCCTGATTTTGATCTCCCGGACGCCCTTCCAGAGCCCCAGGAATCCGCAAAAGTCCTCGGCATCGAATTTGGTCAAGGGGATTACCCCAAACAAAACTGGGACAGCAGGCTTAAGATCGCCGCTCAGAAGGTAGATCAGTGGAAGGGTTGGTCTTTGACCCTCCGGGAAAGGGTTAACCTGATGAAAACTTTCCTGCTCCCTTTGCTGATATATCTGGGCAGTGTATGCATGTTGCCAGAACCTCTCTGGACCCGGGTCTACAGTGTGTTCTTCCAGATGTTATGGGGGAACAGACTGAACCTAGTGAAGAGGGAGGTTACTTACCGTACGAGGAGACTAGGGGGGTTGTGTATGGTCAACCCTGTGGTGTTCCTAGTGAATACCTTTCTTAAGACCAATATAGCAAACCTCTGGTCAGAGAGGGCTCCTCCGTGGGTATCCTCCTGTAGGGGATGGTTTCGGCCTTTCTTCCAGGAATGGGAGACAGGAGGGCAAGTGAAGGATCTTCGCACACCACACGGGCATCTCCCGGCTTATGCTACCCCGGTTCTGAAGGTTATTCGTCGGTGGGGTCTGGGGATGTGGGAGATTAGGACTCTGTCGAGGAAATTCCTTGACAAGAGGGTCCTGTCTTCTCATTTCCAGAGGCCATTGGCACTCAAGGACTGCCCAAGTCGGGATCTGGAGGTGGGATTAGAGCTTTTGAATTCTATCAGGATCCCCTTGAAGTTTTGGGACTTGACTTGGCGCTGCTTCCATGGGAAACTGTGTGTGAGGGACAATCTGAAGTGCAGGAGCTCTGATGACCGGGGATGTCCCCGCGAGGAGTGTGGAGGCATGCTGGAAAGCATGGAGCATTTTCTGCTTCATTGTCCCTTTAACACAGAGGTTTACAACAGGGTGGGCGCTTCCATTGGTTGGCCTCGGCTGGCCAGTCTCTCCTATGCGGAATGGGCCTATGGGGCATTCAGAAACCTTGGAGGCTGGGACCGGTGCACTTTATTCCTAGTCAGCTCAGTGGTCAGGTATTACACGTGGAACGCACGGTGTTTAGTGTCGACGCAGCGTAAAATCCTCCCTGTGGGTGAGGTGGTTAGGAACATTCTTGGTGACCTGGTGAAGGTGCGTTCTCTGGAGTACGAGAGGCTGGGTGCTGGCAGGGCCTCTCGTCTGTGGAGGGGCTCTGCCTTTAAAGTGCCTTAGCCTGTTGTCTCCCCCTGGTGGTGGGCTGATGCTGGCACATTAGTCTTTTTGTTTTGTGCTGTAGATATATGGTGATATAGGGCTTGCAGGCACTGAACTTGAGCTTTAGGGGTTTGTGTGATTGAAAAGCCTTATTGATGTTTGTTGTTTGGTTTGTATTATTTTGTATATATTTGTTTTGTTTGTACATTTATGTATATGTGTATATATGTATATATATATTGTATTTTTTTCTAGGGGTTGTGTCGTGTTGGGGTTTAGTGTTAGGTTGGGTGGTGGGTAGATGGGGGGAGGGGGGATTCTGTGTGGGACTTTTTATTTAAAAAAAAAAAAAAAAATCCTGGACTGGTTCATGGACGTCTGTCATCATGTACTGGGGGCATGGGATGCGGGACCAGCTCAGGGCCAAAAAAAAAAAAAAAAAAAAAAAAAAAAAAAAAAAATTATATATAAAAAACATTGTATATTCGGTTTTTCTTATTGTGGTGTTTGTTGGTGGTTTGACACATATTTATTATATTTATTATTTTGGGTGGGGAAATGCAACCGGATCAGTTTTTAGTTATTATTGTTATTATTATTACTGTAAGTATTATTATTATTGTAGAGTGTTTAGTAGTTGTTGTTATTATAGCGGTGTGTTTGGTGAGAATGAGGCTGGACCAGAAGATACTTGGTTGGACATTTTTGGACTAATATGGACTCATTTTTGTATATATTATACAGGTGTATGTTGTTTGTATTATTGTTATGGTGATGTTTATTCTTTTTGTAATGTTTTATATTTTTTAATAAAAGATCTACAGGATATAACTCAGGATCAGTACAGGATAAGTAATGTAATGTATGTACACAGTGATCTCACCAGCAGAATAGTGAGTACAGCTCTGGAGTATAATACAGGATATAACTCAGGATCAGTACAGGATAAGTAATGTATGTACACAGTGACCTCACCAGCAGAATAGTGAGTACAGCTCTGGAGTATAATACAGGATATAACTCAGGATCAGTACAGGATAAGTAATGTAATGTATGTACACAGTGATCTCACCAGCAGAATAGTGAGTACAGCTCTGGAGTATAATACAGGATATAACTCAGGATCAGTACAGGATAAGTAATGTAATGTATGTACACAGTGATCTCACCAGCAGAATAGTGAGTACAGCTCTGGAGTGCTGACCAATTAGTTGCGGGTGTGGTCGTGCTTCAGCTGTGCTGTGTGTCTGCTGTGTCTCCTGAGCTCCAGGGATTTCCACCTGTTCCACCTGGGGCCTGCTTCCTCCTCCCCAGGGAGGGAGTGGGTTCCCAGGCATGAGTGAGGGAGGTGAGGCCCAGGCTTCTGCTCCTCGGAATAGGCCGCAGGGGAGCAGTAGAAGCCAGCAAGCGGCCTGTACATCGGAGGATTTGGGGGTGAGGCGTTCTACTAGGAGTCACAGCAATGCTGCTCCAACTCCCCCCACAGAGGTGAGAAGCTGCAAGGCTGGATCCTCCTCGGAAAAGCTGGGTGCAGCCAGCGGAAAGCTGGGTTTGTCTGGAAGAAGGCAGAGTGCTCACGGAGGTGAAGCCGACCTCAGTGAGGAAGGCTGGGGAGTGCTGAGGACCCGGGAGTCTATTTCCACCTATACCTCCCGGGTAAAAAGTCACCTCCGTGAGTATGAAGACGCCTGTAAGGCCATCAGGAGGCTCCGAGAGGAACTGCGCTGTGCCCGTGCCAGGGCTAAGGTAACTCCAAAAAGGAAAAAGACGGAGATCCAGGGGCAGATAAAGAGACTTATGGCTGAAATACAAGTTTTGGAGGAGAGGAGAGCAGCATTACTGGAGAAGAGTGGTCCATTTAAAGAGAAACTGGAAAATGAGGAGCGCTTCAGGGTGAAAGAAGAAGATAAAAATAAAAGGTTGATGGGGCTGCAACCTGAGAGCCAGGTGGATGATGTGGAGGAGATGGAGGAAGAACAACAGCCAGATCCACATGGTGGCCTGCGGCAACAGCAGCAGGCCCCGTACAGTGGGCCCCCTGCACAGCAACCAGCAGTATCACCTGCCGACTCAGGGGAGGACAGTGACAGCAGCTACCAGGGAGGGGCGCTAATGGCCCAGATCCGCATGCTGGAATCCCCAGTGTGTCCTCAGAACCTGATGTTTGGAGATGAGCTCCCAAATGAGGCACCTGGGGGTAAGAAAAAGAAGACCAAGCCAAAGCAGCAAGAAGTGGTGAGTTACATCTACACCCCCCTCCCTGTATACCCTGAGTCGGCCGCAGGGTCAGCTCATTGTGCAAGCCCCGTTACCCAGCCCAGCCCGTGTTCTGTGGTGGACTCGGTGCAAAGGTGCGGGGAGAGTACAGATACTAAAAGGGCGCAGAGCTCCATGCCTGTTTGCAGTAGCAGGGATGGAGCAGAGATGGCATCGGCCGAAAGGCCGTACAGTGAGGGCGGCCCAGCGGTGGGCAGAGGGGCAGACTCCGGTGCTGTAGTTCGCTCCCCTGTGGGAGAGGGGGGTGACTCAGTGCCGGAGGTAGCAAAGGGCATAACGGACACTCCCAAAAGTGAAGAAAAACGTTTGTTTTGTATTGGTGCCGCTGATCCCATTGATCAGCGGCGCCATGAAAAGACTGGAGATGATGCTGATGAGGCGGAGGGCACTAATAAGAACAGGGCTGGGGCCTCCTCTAGACCGGGCAAGCATGCTGCCCGGTCCCTTAAAGGGCCAGCGGAGGTTGTCCCAGCCCTAGTGCCCCGTGATGCTGAGGCCGGATTATCTGTTTCTGGTCCAGCCAGTGTGAATGAGAAGGTAAATGGGGGTACGGGGTGTATGACTGGGGAGCGGATGGAGGTTAATATTATTGGAGAAGGTGATTTTGCTGTTGCTGAAATTAGGGGTGGTGATGGGACTACAGATGATGTTATTGCAAACAATGTTGTTGGGGGAAGTGCTAATGTTGTTATTGGGGGTGGTGGGGATGTTGTCATTAGAAGTGGTGTAGGTGTAGGGTCTGGTCCGGTTGCCCCCCCAGTGGTGACAGACCATAGGAGTTATGCCAATGTCACTGCTGGGGGAAGTAGAATACTTTCCTCGTCTCCTGACTCTAGGGACGGTTTATTGCAGCGACGTCTCCTGGAGGCTCTGAAAAAGGGGGAAAGGTCGATTAATGTAGAGGGTAGAGCAGTTGATCTGTCCTTCTGGATAGAGAGACACGGTCTCTCTGCCTTCCGAGAGGAAAGAGGGGGCGATACTGTGTGGTCCCTCCCAACAGCCGGGGCAGGTAGTAACCGTAGGAATGTGGTCCGTCTTCGGTGGCAGGGCGAAGATATGTGTCCTTCAAGGACCAAAGTGGTTGAGCTCTTGCTAAAGATGGGCTTCAAGGCAGTTGATATCTTTGCCTTGATACATCCCTACGGTGCTCCTGAATTCGATATCAGTTTTGTTCGGCCAGAGGGGCTTGAGCTTTTCTGGTCGAATTATGAATTGGTAAAGAATGAGCCCCGCTGGCGAGACTTTGCCGTACAGGCATTGTCTCGTCAAAACGAAATCAAGAGAGTGACCGTTTTGACCCGTAACGAATCACTCTCTTGTGTTGACATCATCACCTGGTTAGGACGGTATGGCGAGGTAATGGGGGTCCCGCAGAAGAACAGGGACGAGTTTGGCATCTGGTCAGGAGCCTGGACGTTTCTGGTAAAACTTAAACGTTCAGGAAATACAGTTACCCATATTCCATCCTCTGCCTTTCTCGGCAGGGATCGTATCCAGATTTTCTACCGGGGTCAGCCGAAGCTCTGTCACAGATGTGGTGACCCCACACACTTCAGTGCAAACTGTACGGTGCAGAAATGTGCCTTGTGTGGGGGTGTAGGCCATCTTGCCACATCTTGTGCAGAGATTAGGTGTCACCTGTGTGGTGACTTAGGTCACCCATTCAGTCGTTGTCCTTGTTCTTTCGCTAATGCAGTCTTGTCCCCAGCGGGTGAAGATCACGAGCCGGAATCTGCTGGGGAGGGGACTAGCAGGGGTGGAGGAACTGAGGGGTCAGTGAGGAACAGCAAGAGAAAGACACCAGCCCAACTAAGACGTCTTGATAAACGCCAAAGGGATAGGGTGATGGGGAAAGCCCGGGTTACTGGGACGACCTCTCATTCTGTCCCAGAGGCCAACCTTGCTGCTGAGACCCTGAGGGATGGCGAGCTGAATGAGGAGGTCAGGAGGATCCAGAATGAGGAAGGTGCCATCTCCTCAGATAGCGTGGAGGAGGATGATGGGGGATGGCAGAAGGAGACACGAAAGCGGGGTACAAGTAAAAAAAAAAAGGGAGATTTAAGATCTTCTCCCACCCTGGTCCAGGTGCCAAAGGAAGGCAAAACTGACTCCCCTCTGGTTGGCCTTTCCAATCGATTCCGACCCCTCAGGGACATCTCCTCCTCTTCTTCGGAAGGGGAGGATGAGGGGGAGGTGGCAGAGGGGCTTCCAGGGGGCGCCGAGTCCTCTTCCCCTGGGGAGGTTATGTCCTCGGGGGAAGGGACTGGCCTAGAATCCGGAGACGAGGAAAGTAAAACGACGTCTGGTGAGATGGACACTTCCATTTCTCTAAAGAGGGTGAAGAGTTCTTCTGATGTGGAGGGTGAGAAGGGGAGTGGGAAAAAGAAAGCTGTTTAACTCAATCACCCTTGATGGCGGCACCCTCTCCGTTGACGCTGGCGTCCATTAATGTCGCCAGCATTAAGTCAGATACAGCTCGTTTTGCTGCCTATGATTTTTTTGCCCATATTAATGCTGATATTTTATTTTTGCAGGAGACCAGGCTTACAGATATGTCATCTATCTACAAGGCTAAAAGAGAGTGGAGGAATGGGCCCTCCTACTGGTCTCTTGGGGCCGAGCCGTATAGCGGAGTGGCGGTCCTTTTTACCGCAGCGGTAGAATGCCGACGGGTTATCGAGTTAGAAATGGGGAGGTGCCTGATCTTAGATGTCCTCATGAGGGGACAAGAACTTCGCCTTATTAACATCTACGGCCCACAGTCTAAGTGGGACCGGAAGTGCCTCTTTATGAGGATCAAGCCCTATCTTTTTACAAGTCGGCAGGTGGTCTTTGGAGGGGACTTCAATGCTGTCACGAGGCCCCAAGATAGGGGAGGTTCCAGAGACAAGCTGACTTATGATAGCGTCGCCCTTAATAGCATAGCGAGTGAGGCTCGCCTGGTGGATGTCCACATCCGGCACACCCCAGGCCACGCGGGATTCACCTATCATAGGGGTAGTTGTAGGTCTAGGATAGACAGGTTTTATTTAAAGGAGGAAGCCGTCTCTTCAGCAGTGTCTGTTGTTGAGGTGGAGTTCTCCGATCACTGTTTCATTTTGTTTTCTCTGAATGTCACAGAGACCCCCCGGATGGGCAGAGGCTATTGGAAGCTGAATTCGTCTCTCTTGGAAGAAGCGGAGATAAGACAGTCCTTTGAGGATTTTCTTCAGAGCCAGGTACCATTGCTGGGCCTTTGTAACAGTAAGTCAGAGTGGTGGGAGATCTTCAAGGAAAGGGTTGCGAGATTCTTCCGCCAGCTCTCGGGCCTCAGAAGCCTAAACAGGTACCGCTTGTACCAGGGCCTGAGGAAGAAACTTGAGAACCTTGTCTCGACTGGAGGTAGCCGAGAGGATATCTCCAGAGTGAAGTCCTTGTTGATGAAGTGCCAGTACGATAGGCACGCATCTTTGGTTTTTGAGAGGGATTACGGGAAGTACCGCTCGCCCGACCCTTACAGAAACTGCAAGATGTCAGTGAGTAGTAAAGTGGTCTCAGGACTGATTGATAGTACGGGATCCTTGAAAAGGTCCAGATCAGGGATCCTGGAGGTCGTCAGATCCTTCTACTCGCACCTCTTGGGAAGGAAGGATCTAGATCGAGATAAGGTATCAGCTTTCTTGGCTGAAACCATCCCTGAACCAGGAGTAGACCCCTCTCTTGACGTTTTGACAGAGATGATCCGGGAAGAGGAAGTCAGGATGGCTATTGATGGGCTTGCCCTCAAGAAGTCACCCGGTCCGGATGGCTTAACATCTGAGTTCTATAAGACCTTTAAGGACCCTTTGGTTCCCCTCTTGACTGCGGTTTTTAATGAGTGTCTATCCTCGGGCACTTTGCCAAAGTCAATGAGGAGGTCAGCGCTGATCATCCTGTCAAAGGGTAAAGACCCGTCCCACATTGAGAATTGGCGTCCCATAGCACTTCTCAATGCGGACAGAAAGATTCTGGCAAAAGTGCTGTTTAACCGGCTGGTGGAGTTTGCACCCCGGCTCCTTTCGGGGGCTCAGCATTGCTCTGTTCCGGGCCGCAGTACATTTAGTGCTGTGCTCAGTGTCCGAGAGGCTGTGGAGCAGGGTAGGGCTGGCCACTGGAAGGGGTACTTGCTGTCCTTGGATCAGGCAAAAGCGTTTGATCGGGTTAACCATGAGTACCTCTGGTCTGTCCTTCTGAGATATGGCCTGCCGGGGGGTTTTGTTGATTGGCTTAAGACCTTGTATGTAGGGGCAGAGAGTTTCCCGCTTGTGAATGGTTGGATTGGCCGCTCTTTTGAGGTTGGGTCTGGTGTCCGTCAGGGTTGTCCTTTGAGCCCTTTGCTGTACGTGTTTGCAATCGATCCTTTCCTTAGAAGGATTGATTGTGGACCGTTGGCGGGGGTGAGAATGGACCTGGCAGTGCCGGATTCGGCTCTGAGGGCGGTAGCGTACGCTGATGATATCACCGTGTTTGTCTCCTCACAAGAGGAGGGCAGATGGGTGATGTCAGAGGTGGACCGCTACTCGGAGGTATCCGGGTCCAAGATCAATCAGGATAAGTGTGAGAGTCTCTGGCTGGGAGGGGGAGATCCTGATTTTAACCTCCCGGACGCCCTTCCAGAGCCCCAGGAATCCGCAAAGGTCCTCGGCATCGAATTTGGTCACGGGGATTACCCCAAACAAAACTGGGACAGCAGGCTTAAGATCGCCGCTCAGAAGGTGGATCAGTGGAAGGGTTGGTCTTTGACCCTCCGGGAAAGGGTTAACCTGATGAAAACTTTCCTGCTCCCTTTGCTGATATATCTGGGCAGTGTATGCATGTTGCCAGAACCTCTTTGGACCCGGGTCTACAGTGTGTTCTTCCAAATGTTATGGGGGAATAGACTGAACCTAGTGAAGAGGGAGGTTACTTACCGTACAAGGAGACTAGGGGGGTTGTGTATGGTCAACCCCGTGGTATTCCTAGTGAATACCTTTCTTAAGACCAATATAGCAAACCTCTGGTCAGAGAGGGCTCCTCCGTGGGTATCCTCCTGTAGGGGATGGTTTTGGCCTTTCTTCCAGGAATGGGAGACAGGAGGGCAAGTGAAGGATCTTCGCACACCACACGGGCATCTCCCGGCTTACGCTACCCCGGTTCTGAAGGTTATTCGTCGGTGGGGTCTGGGGATGTGGGAGATTAGGACTCTGTCGAGGAAATTCCTTGACAAGAGGGTCCTGTCTTCTCATTTCCAGAGGCCATTGGCGCTCAAGGACTGCCCAAGTCGGGATCTGGAGGTGGGTTTAGAGCTTTTGAATTCTATCAGGATCCCCTTGAAGTTTTGGGACTTGACTTGGCGCAGCTTCCATGGGAAACTGTGTGTGAGGGACAATCTGAAGTGCAGGAGCTCTGATGACCGGGGATGTCCCCGCGAGGAGTGTGGAGGCATGCTGGAAAGCATGGAGCATTTTCTGCTTCATTTTCCCTTTAACACAGAGGTTTACAACAGGGTGGGCGCTTCCATTGGTTGGCCTCGGCTGGCCAGTCTCTCCTATGCGGAATGGGCCTATGGGGCATTCAGAAACCTTGGAGGCTGGGACCGGTGCACTTTATTCCTAGTCAGCTCAGTGGTCAGGTATTACACGTGGAACGCACGGTGTTTAGTGTCGACGCAGCGTAAAATCCTCCCTGTGGGTGAGGTGGTTAGGAACATTCTTGGTGACCTGGTGAAGGTGCGTTCTCTGGAGTACGAGAGGCTGGGTGCTAGCAGGGCCTCTCGTCTGTGGAGGGGCTCTGCCTTTAAAGTGCCTTAGCCTGTCGTCTCCCCCTGGTGGTGGGCTGATGCTGGCACATGAGTCTTTTTGTTTTGTGCTGTAGATATATGGTGATATAGGGCTTGCAGGCACTGAACTTGAGCTTTAGGGGTTTGTGTGATTGAAAAGCCTTATCGTTGTTTGTTGTTTGGTTTGTATAGTTTGTATTATTTTGTATATATTTGTTTTGTTTGTACATTTATGTATATGTGTATATATGTATATATATTGTATTTTTTTTTTTAGGGGTTGTGTTGTGTTGGGGTTTAGTGTTAGGTTGGGTGGTGGGTAGATGGGGGGAGGGGGGATTCTGTGTGGGACTTTTTATTTAAAAAAATAAATAAGTAAAATCCTGGACTGGTTCATGGACGTCTGTTATCATGTACTGGGGGCATGGGATGCGGGACCAGCTCAGGGCCAAAAAATAAATAAAATAAAAAAATAAAAAATTTGTATATTCTGTTTTTCTGTTTGCGGTGTTTGTTGGTGGTTTGACACATATTTATTATTTTGGGTGGTGAAATGCAACCGGACCAGTTTTTAGTTATTATTGTTGTTATTATTATTACTGTAAGTATTATTATTATTGTAGAGTATTTAGTAGTTGTTGTTATTATAGCGGTGTGTTTGGTGAGAATGAGGCTGGACCAGAAGATACTTGGTTGGACATTTTTGGACTAATATGGACTCATTATTGTATATATTATACAGGTGTATGTTGTTTGTATTATTGTTATGGTGATGTTCGTTCTTTTTGTAATGTTTTATATTTTTTAATAAAAGATCTACAGGATATAACTCATCCTGGAGGTCGTCAGATCCTTCTACTCGCACCTCTTGGGAAGGAAGGATCTAGATCGAGATAAGGTGTCAGCTTTCTTGGCTGAAACCATCCCTGAACCAGGAGTAGACCCCTCTCTTGACGTTTTGACAGAGATGATCCGGGAAGAGGAAGTCAGGATGGCGATTGATGGGCTTGCCCTCAAGAAGTCACCCGGTCCGGATGGCTTAACATCTGAGTTCTATAAGACCTTTAAGGACCCTTTGGTTCCCCTCTTGACTGCGGTTTTTAATGAGTGTCTATCCTCGGGCACTCTGCCAAAGTCAATGAGGAGGTCAGCGCTGATCATCCTGTCAAAGGGTAAAGACCCGTCCCACATTGAGAATTGGCGTCCCATAGCACTTCTCAATGCGGACAGAAAGATTCTGGCAAAAGTGCTGTTTAACCGGCTGGTGGAGTTTGCACTCCGGCTCCTTTCGGGGGCTCAGCATTGCTCTGTTCCGGGCCGCAGTACATTCAGTGCTGTGCTCAGTGTCCGAGAGGCTGTGGAGCAGGGTAGGGCTGGCCACTGGAAGGGGTACTTGCTGTCCTTGGATCAGGCAAAAGCGTTTGATCGGGTTAACCATGAGTACCTCTGGTCTGTCCTTCTGAGATATGGCCAGCCATGGGGTTTTGTTGATTGGCTTAAGACTTTGTATGTAGGGGCAGAGAGTTTCCCGCTTGTGAATGGTTGGATTGGCCGCTCTTTTGAGGTTGGGTCTGGTGTCCGTCAGGGTTGTCCTTTGAGCCCTTTGCTGTACGTGTTTGCAATCGATCCTTTCCTTAGAAGAATTGATTGTGGACCGTTGGCGGGGGTGAGAATGGACCTGGCGGTGCCGGATTCGGCTCTGAGGGTGGTAGCGTACGCTGATGATATCACCGTGTTTGTCTCCTCACAAGAGGAGGGCAGATGGGTGATGTCAGAGGTGGACCGCTACTCGGAGGTATCCGGGTCCAAGATCAATCAGGATAAGTGTGAGAGTCTCTGGCTGGGAGGGGGAGATCCTGATTTTAATCTCCCGGACGCCCTTCCAGAGCCCCAGGAATCCGCAAAAGTCCTCGGCATCGAATTTGGTCAAGGGGATTACCCCAAACAAAACTGGGACAGCAGGCTTAAGATCGCCGCTCAGAAGGTGGATCAGTGGAAGGGTTGGTCTTTGACCCTCCGGGAAAGGGTTAACCTGATGAAAACTTTCCTGCTCCCTTTGCTGATATATCTGGGCAGTGTATGTATGTTGCCAGAACCTCTTTGGACCCGGGTCTACAGTGTGTTCTTCCAAATGTTATGGGGGAATAGACTGAACCTAGTGAAGAGGGAGGTTACTTACCGTACGAGGAGACTAGGGGGGTTGTGTATGGTCAACCCTGTGGTGTTCCTAGTGAATACCTTTCTTAAGACCAATATAGCAAACCTCTGGTCAGAGAGGGCTCCTCCGTGGGTATCCTCCTGTAGGGGATGGTTTTGGCCTTTCTTCCAGGAATGGGAGACAGGAGGGCAAGTGAGGATCTTCGCACACCACACGGGCATCTCCCGGCTTACGCTACCCCGGCTCTGAAGGTTATTCGTTGGTGGGGTCCGGGGATGTGGGAGATTAGGACTCTGTGGATGAAATTCCTTGACAAGAGGGTCCTGTCTTCTCATTTCCAGAGGCCATTGGCGCTCAAGGACTGCCCAAGTCGGGATCTGGAGGTGGGTTTAGAGCTTTTGAATTCTATCAGGATCCCCTTGAAGTTTTGGGACTTGACTTGGCGCTGCTTCCATGGGAAACTGTGTGTGAGGGACAATCTGAAGTGCAGGAGCTCTGATGACCGGGGATGTCCCCGCGAGGAGTGTGGAAGCATGCTGGAAAGCATGGAGCATTTTCTGCTTCATTGTCCCTTTAACACAGAGGTTTATAACAGGGTGGGCGCTTCCATTGGTTAGCCTCGGCTGGCCAGTCTCTCCTATGCGGAATGGGCCTATGGGGCATTCAGAAACCTTGGAGGCTGGGACCGGTGCACTTTATTCCTAGTCAGCTCAGTGGTCAGGTATTACACGTGGAACGCACTGTGTTTAGTGTCGACGCAGCGTAAAATCCTCCCTGTGGGTGAGGTGGTTAGGAACATTCTTGGTGACCTGGTGAAGGTGCGTTCTCTGGAGTACGAGAGGCTGGGTGCTGGCAGGGCCTCTCGTCTGTGGAGGGGCTCTGCCTTTAAAGTGCCTTAGCCTGTTGTCTCCCCCTGGTGGTGGGCTGATGCTGGCACATTAGTCTTTTTGTTTTGTGCTGTAGATATATGGTAATATAGGGCTTGCAGGCACTGAACTTGAGCTTTAGGGGTTTGTGTGATTGAAAAGCCTTATTGTTGTTTGTTGTTTGGTTTGTATAGTTTGTATTATTTTGCATATATTTGTTTTGTTTGTACATTTATGTATATGTGAAAATATGTATATATATTGTTTTTTTTTCTAGGGGTTGTGTTGTGTTGGGGTTTAGTGTTAGGTTGGGTGGTGGGTAGATGGGGGAGGGGGGTTTCTGTGTGGGACCTTTTATTATAAAAAAAAAAAAAATCCTGGACTGGTTCATGGACGTCTGTTATCATGTACTGGGGGCATGGGATGCGGGACCAGCTCAGGGCCAAAAAAAAAAAACATTGTATATTCTGTTTTTCTGTTTGCGGTGTTTGTTGGTGGTTTGACACATATTTATTATATTTATTATTTTGGGTGGGGAAATGCAACCGGACCAGTTTTTAGTTATTATTGTTGTTATTATTATTACTGTAAGTATTATTATTATTGTAGAGTGTTTAGTAGTTGTTGTTATTATAGCGGTGTGTTTGGTGAGAATGAGGCTGGACCAGAAGATACTTGGTTGGACATTTTTGGTCTAATATGGACTCATTTTTGTATATATTATACAGGTGTATGTTGTTTGTATTATTGTTATGGTGATGTTCGTTCTTTTTGTAATGTTTTATATTTTTTAATGAAAGATCTACAGGATATAACTCAGGATCAGTACAGGATAAGTAATGTAATGTATGTACACAGTGACCTCACCAGCAGAATAGTGAGTACAGCTCTGAAGTATAATACAGGATATAACTCAGGATCAGTACAGGATAAGTAATGTAATGTATGTACACAGTGACCTCACCAGCAGAATAGTGAGTACAGCTCTGGAGTATAATACAGGATATAACTCAGGATCAGTACAGGATAAGTAATGTAATGTATGTACACAGTGACCTCACCAGCAGAATAGTGAATACAGCTCTGGAGTATAATACAGGATATAACTCGGGATCAGTACAGGATAAGTAATGTAATGTATGTACACAGTGACCTCACCAGCAGAATAGTGAGTGCAGCTCTGGAGTATAATACAGGATATAACTCAGGATCAGTACAGGATCAGTAATGTAATGTATGTACACAGTGATCTCACCAGCAGAATAGTGAGTACAGCTCTGGAGTATAATACAGGATATAACTCAGGATCAGTACAGGATAAGTAATGTAATGTATGTACACAGTGACCTCACCAGCAGAATAGCGAGTACAGCTCTGGAGTGCTGACCAATTAGTTGCGGGTGTGGTCGTGCTTCAGCTGTGCTGTGTGTCTGCTGTGTCTCCTGAGCTCCAGGGATTTCCATCTGTTCCACCTGGGGCCTGCTTCCTCCTCCCCAGGGAGGGAGTGGGTTTCCAGGCATGAGTGAGGGAGGCGAGGCCCAGGCTTCTGCTCCTCGGAATAGGCCGCAGGGGAGCAGTAGAAGCCAGCAAGCGGCCGGAACATCGGAGGATTTGGGGGTGAGGCGTTCTACCAGGAGTCACAGCAATGCTGCTCCAACTCCCCCCACAGAGGCGAGAAGCTCCAAGGTGGGATCCTCCTTGGGAAAGCTGGGTGCAGCCAGCGGAAAGCTGGGTTCGTCCGGAAGAAGGCAGAGTACTCACGGAGGTGAAGCCGACCTCAGTGAAGAAGGCTGGGGAGTGCTGAGGACCCGGGAGTCTATTTCCACCTATACCTCCCGGGTAAAAAGTCACCTCACACACACACGCGCAGCCCTCCATACACACACGCGCGCAGCCTTCCATACACACACGCGCGCAGCCTTCCATACACACACGCGCGCAGCCCTCCATACACACACGCGCGCAGCCCTCCATACACACACGCGCGCAGCCTTCCATACACATAGCCCCCATCCCCATGAGTAAATACAGACTGCCCGGTGTGCCCGATGGCCAGTCCGGCCCTGATTTTGACTCTCCTATACATGCTGTGCAGCGTCGGCTCTGCTATGCGGCAGGAAGTTTCGTCTAAGGGAGAATCGTCCCAGGGATGACTGAGTTTTGTACGGGGAGTTTCGGATGAGGGAGAAGGGATTTGTGGCTGAAGGATGATGGCGATTGGTGTGAGGGAGGAGGTGGGACGCTGTTTTGCCTGACACATGACGGAGTTACAACTGATGATGTCCTAAAATGGACGCCGTACAAGAGATTCTTTATAGTCACAGCATGGAGGACTGTGGAGCAGAGTGCAGATCCACTCAGTAGGACTTTAGTTCTAGGTGGAGTGCTGGGATTGACCATACTGGATTGTTGTTCTCCGGCTCCCACGAAATCCACTTTGCTCTGATCTTATCTTGACCACACCATAGGGTCCATGTGGCCACATTTAACGTTCTTCCCTTAAATGGGCAGAGTCAGAGAGCTTTGAAGTCTTGGATTGTTCTAGAAGTTTTGGAAAACTCTAATTAATCAATGTGTTCTTCACGTCTCTACAGAAATGTCCAAACCGCACCAGAGACAAGCTCCGGGGGGAGGAATTCAAGGATATGTATCTGGAGAAGATTCCAGTCCTGCAGTGGAAGAAACACGCCCAAGAGTTGGAGTACCAAAGGCTGAGGAAATACAGCGGAGCCCAAGGCTGGAAGGAGGTGACCTGGGAGAGTAAGTGACATTATACCATGATGACCTTCTCTGTCTACAACAGTCCTAGGGCCCAAGGGTCCATAACGTGAGTGAGATGGTCATGGATGGACATCTATAGCATTTCCCCCAGTGCATTCAGATTTACGGTTCTAGAAATGGTGACAAACCGCACCAGATGCCCCAGGGATGGACAGTCCTTGGGCCAAGGTCACAGTGTAGGGCAAAGCTACAAAGGATTAAACATTTTTTAACAACACCGCTTTGCCCTCAGTATGGCTGACTTCATGGCTGTCTTTATGTGTTGGCATTAGCTGTTGGTATTAGCCATTGGTATTGGTTGGTATTAGCTGTTGGTATTGTTGGTATTAGCTGTTGGTATTGTTGGTATTAGCCATTGGTATTGGTTGGCATTAGCTGTTGGTATTGGTTGGTATTAGCTGTTGGTATTGTTGGTATTAGCTGTTGGTATTGTTGGTATTAGCCATTGGTATTGGTTGGTATTAGCTGTTGGTATTGTTGATATTAGCTATTAGTATTGTTGGTATTAGCTGTTGGTATTGTTGGTATTAGCTGTTAATATTGGTTGGTATTAGCTGTTGGTATTGTTGGTATTAGCTGTTGGTATTGTTGGTATTAGCTGTTGGTATTGTTGGTATTAGCTGTTGGTATTGGTTGGTATTAGCTGTTGGTATGGTTGGTATTAGCTGTTGGTAGGGTTGGTATTAGCTGTTGCTATTGGTTGGTATTAGCTGTTAATATTGGTTGGTATGAGCCATTGGTATTGGTTGCTATTAGCTGTTGGTATTGGTTGGTATTAGCTGTTGGTATTGTTGGTATTAGCTGTTGGTATTGGTTGGTATTAGCTGTTGGTATTGGTTGGTATTAGCTGTTGGTATTGTTGGTATTAGCTGTTGGTATTGTTGGTATTAGCTGTTAATATTGGTTGCTATTAGCTGTTGGTATTGGTTAGTATTAGCTGTTGGTATTGTTGTTATTAGCTGTTAATAATGGTTGGTATTAGCTGTTGGTATTGTTGGTATTAGCTGTTGGTATTGTTGGTATTAGCCATTGGTATTGGTTGGTATTAGCTGTTGGTATTGTTGGTATTAGCTGTTAATATTGGTTGGTATTAGCTGTTGGTATTGGTTGGTATTAGCTGTTGGTATGGTTGGTATTAGCTGTTGGTATTGTTGGTATTAGCTGTTAATATTGGTTGGTATTAGCTGTTGGTATTGTTGGTATTAGCTGTTGGTATTGTTGGTATTAGCTGTTGGTATTGTTGGTATTAGCTGTTGGTATTGGTTGGTATTAGCTGTTGGTATGGTTGGTATTAGCTGTTGGTAGGGTTGGTATTAGCTGTTGCTATTGGTTGGTATTAGCTGTTAATATTGGTTGGTATGAGCCATTGGTATTGGTTGCTATTAGCTGTTGGTATTGGTTGGTATTAGCTGTTGGTATTGTTGGTATTAGCTGTTGGTATTGGTTGGTATTAGCTGTTGGAATTGGTTGGTATTAGCTGTTGGTATTGTTGGTATTAGCTGTTGGTATTGTTGGTATTAGCTGTTAATATTGGTTGCTATTAGCTGTTGGTATTGGTTAGTATTAGCTGTTGGTATTGTTGTTATTAGCTGTTAATAATGGTTGGTATTAGCTGTTGGTATTGTTGGTATTAGCTGTTGGTATTGTTGGTATTAGCTGTTGGTATTGTTGGTATTAGCCATTGGTATTGGTTGGTATTAGCTGTTGGTATTGTTGGTATTAGCTGTTAATATTGGTTGGTATTAGCTGTTGGTATTGGTTGCTATTAGCTGTTGGTATGGTTGGTATTAGCTGTTGGTATTGGTTGGTTTTAGCTGTTGGTATTGGTTGGTATTAGCTGTTGGTATTGTTGGTATTAGCTGTTGGTATTGTTGGTATTAGCTGTTGGTATTGGTTGGTATTAGCTGTTGGTATTGGTTGGTATTAGCTGTTAATATTGGTTGGTATTAGCTGTTGGTATGGTTGGTATTAGCTGTTGGTAGGGTTGGTATTAGCTGTTGCTATTGGTTGGTATTAGCTGTTAATATTGGTTGGTATTAGCTGTTGGTATGGTTGGTATTAGCTGTTGGTAGGGTTGGTATTAGCTGTTGCTATTGGTTGGTATTAGCTGTTGGTATTGGTTGGTATTAGCTGTTAATATTGGTTGGTATTAGCTGTTGGTATTGGTTAGTATTAGCTGTTGGTATTGTTGTTATTAGCTGTTAATAATGGTTGGTATTAGCTGTTAATATTGGTTGGATTAGCTGTTGGTATTGTTGGTATTAGCTGTTGGTATTGTTGGTATTAGCCATTGGTATTGGTTGGTATTAGCTGTTGGTATTGTTGATATTAGCTGTTGCTATTAGTTGGTATTAGCTGTTAATATTGGTTGGTATTAGCCATTGGTATTGGTTGCTATTAGCTGTTGGTATTGGTTGGTATTAGCTGTTGGTATTGTTGGTATTAGCTGTTGGTATTGGTTGGTATTAGCTGTTGGTATTGGTTGGTATTAGCTGTTGGTATTGGTTGGTATTAGCTGTTGGTATTGTTGGTATTAGCTGTTGGTATTGGTTGGTATTAGCTGTTGGTATTGGTTGGTATTAGCTGTTGGTATTGGTTGGTATTAGCTGTTGGTATTGTTTGTATTAGCTGTTGGTATTCTTGGTATTAGCTGTTTATATTGGTCGGTATTAGCTGTTGGTATTGGTTGCTATTAGCTGTTGGTATTGGTTGGTATTAGCTGTTGGTATTGTTGGTATTAGCTGTTGGTATTGGTTGGTATTAGCTGTTGGTATGGTTGGTATTAGCTGTTGGTATTGGTTGGTATTAGCTGTTGGTATTGGTTGGTATTAGCTGTTGGTATTGTTGGTATTAGCTGTTGGCATTGTTGGTATTAGCTGTTAATATTGGTTGGTATTAGCTGTTGGTATTGGTTGGTATTAGCTGTTGGTATTGTTGGTATTAGCTGTTAATATTGGTTGGTATTAGCTGTTGGTATTGGTTGGTATTAGCTGTTGGTATTGGTTGGTATTAGCTGTTGGTATGGTTGGTATTAGCTGTTGGTAGGGTTGGTATTAGCTGTTGCTATTGGTTGGTATTAGCTGTTGGTAGGGTTGGTATTAGCTGTTGGTAGGGTTGGTATTAGCTGTTGCTATTGGTTGGTATTAGCTGTTAATATTGGTTGGTATTAGCTGTTGGTATGGTTGGTATTAGCTGTTGGTATTGGTTGGTATTAGCTGTTAATATTGGTTGGTATTAGCTGTTGGTATGGTTGGTATTAGCTGTTGGTATTGGTTGGTATTAGCTGTTGGTATTGGTTAGTATTAGCTGTTGGTATTGGTTAGTATTAGTTGTTGGTATTGGTTGTTATTAGCTGTTGGTATTAGCCATTGGTATTGTTTGGTATTAGTCGTTGGTATTGGTTGTATTAGCTATACGTATTGGTTGGCCTTAGCTGTTGGTGTTGGTTAGTATTAGCTGTTAATATTGGTTGGTATTAGCTGTTGGTATTGGTTGGTATTAGCTGTTAATATTGGTTGGTATTAGCTGTTGGTATTGGTTGGTATTAGCTGTTAATATTGGTTGGTATTAGCTGTTGGTATGGTTGGTATTAGCTGTTGCTATTGGTTGGTATTAGCTGTTGGTATTGGTTAGTATTAGCTGTTGGTATTGGTTAGTATTAGTTGTTGGTATTGGTTGTTATTAGCTGTTGGTATTAGCCATTGGTATTGTTTGGTATTAGTCGTTGGTATTGGTTGTATTAGCTATACGTATTGGTTGGCCTTAGCTGTTGGTGTTGGTTAGTATTAGCTGTTGGTATTGGTTGGCATTAGCTGTTGGTATTGGTTGGTATTGGTTGGTATTTGCCGTTGGTATTGTTTGATTATTAGCTGTTGGTATTGGTTGTATTATCTGTTGGCATTAGCTGTTGGTATTAGTTGGCCTTAGCTGTTGGTATTGGTTGGCCTTAGCTGTTGGTATTGGTTGGCCTTAGCTGTTGAAATTAGCCGTTGTCATTGGTTAGTATTGGCATTATCTGTTGGTATTTTCCATTGGTATTGGTTGGTATTAGCCGTTGGTATTGGTTTTTATTAGCTGTTGGTATTGCTTGGCATTAGCTGTTGCTATTAGCCCTTGGTGTTGGTTGCTAAGCTTCTACCTCACAGTAGTATCATCTGTGCCCAGGTCAGATCTATCAGATGAGAAGTCTTACTTGTGTAGGGGGTGCCATCCAATGACAGCTCCATGTGTACAGTCACTGAACTCCTCACTAGTGTTGAGCGGCATAGGCCATATTCGAATTCGCGAATATTCGCGAATATATGGACGAATATTCGTCATATATTCGCGAATATTCGTATATTCGTTATATCCTCGTTTTATTTTCGCGTATGCGTAAATACGCGCATGCGAAAATTAACATATGTGGAAATTCGCATATGCGAAACTTAGCATATGCTAATTTTCGCATATGCGAATTTTCGCACGCCAGTCTCACACAGTAGTATTACAGCCTTCTTTACACCACACAAGCTGGAAGCAGAGAGGGATGATCACTGTGATGTGTACTGTGAAGAAAAAAAAACAAAAAAAAAAAACGAATATTCGTAATTACGAATATATAGCGCTATATTCGCGAAATTCGCGAATTCGCGAATATGCGATATTCGCGAATAATATTCGAATTGCGAATATTCGCGAGCAACACTACTCCTCACTATGACCCGACCCACACTAATGTAAATCTTTATGGAGATCACATGACTCTGGGGGTATTCACTTACTTTGGCCAAACAGTGTATGAGACCATCTTGGTTTCTGCATTGACCATTTGGTAGGTCTTTGTTAACCCTTCTATGGCTCATTTTTCTTCACTAAAGGCTGCATTATTTACAGAGTTGTAAAAACTGTACCTGTCAGGCCCATGGTGATGGTGGGCACATGGATATGACCCATCCCCTCCCTAATACTTTCCTGTTTTATATTCCTCCAGTTATCAATCAGACTCTGAATTTGCTGAACTCCACGGGGAATGCCTTCATGTTTGACACCTGGAGGGGGCAGGCGCCCTGTATCCGCTGTGCTGTGGTGGGCAATGGGGGCATTCTGAACGGATCCGGAATGGGACCAGAGATTGATTCCCATGACTACGTCTTCAGGTAGAAATCGGTATGTATGAAATCCACCATGGAGACCATGACTGAGGCCGTTTCTTACCTTCTGGTTATTGGCTTCACTTTCAGGGTGAACGGTGCCATTACCAAGGGGTTTGAGAAGGACGTCGGCAACCGGACCTCATTCTTCTCCTTTTCCACAAACACCTTGATGAACTCCTTGTACGCCTACGGGAGGAAAGGGTTCAGTTCGGTTCCTCGTACTCCGGTAATTGAAATAACCATACTGGTTATCATGGTTACCTAAAGATCAACTACAAGAGCCACATGAGGCCAGATGAGGTGTAGAGGGTCACAGGATGCCAGATGAGGGGTAGAGGGTCACAGGAGGCCAGATGAGAGGTAGAGGGTCACAGGAGGCCAGAAGAGGTGTAGAGGGTCACAGGAGGCCAGAAGAGGTGTAGAGGGTCACAGGAGGCCAGATGAGAGGTAGAGGGTCACAGGAGGCCAGAAGAGGTGTAGAGGGTCACAGGAGGCCAGAAGAGGTGTAGAGGGTCACAGGAGGCCAGAAGAGGTGTAGAGGGTCACAGGAGGCCAGATGAGGTGTAGAGGGTAACAGGAGGCCAGATGAGGTGTCGAGGGTCACAGGAGGCCAGAAGAGCTGTAGAGGGTCACAGGAAGCCAGAAGAGGTGTAGAGGGTCACATGAGACCAGATGAGGTGTAGAGGGTCACAGGAGGCCAGAAGAGGTGTAGAGGGTCACAGGAAGCCAGAAGAGGTGTAGAGGGTCAAAGGAGGCCAGAAGAGGTGTAGAGGGTCACACGAAGCCAGAAGAGGTGTAGAGGGTCACAGGAGGCCAGAAGAGGTGTAGAGGGTCACATGAGACCAGATGAGGTGTAAAGGGTCACAGGAGGCCAGAAGAGGTGTAGAGGGTCACATGAGACCAGAAGAGGTGTAGAGGGTCACATGAGACCAGATGAGGTGTAGAGGGTCACATGAGACCAGATGAGGTGTAGAGGGTCACAGGAGGCCAGATGAGTTGTAGAGGGTCACATGAGACCAGAAGAGGTGTAGAGGGTCACAGGAGGCCAGATGAGGTGTAGAGGGTCACAGGAGGCCAGATGAGGTGTAGAGGGTCACATGAGACCAGAAGAGGTGTAGAGGGTCACATGAGACCAGATGAGGTGTAAAGGGTCACAGGAGGCCAGAAGAGGTGTAGAGGGTCACATGAGACCAGAAGAGGTGTAGAGGGTCACATGAGACCAGATGAGGTGTAGAGGGTCACAGGAGGCCAGATGAGGTGTAGAGGGTCACATGAGACCAGAAGAGGTGTAGAGGGTCACAGGAGGCCAGATGAGGTGTAGAGGGTCGCAGGAGGCCAGATGAGGTGTAGAGGGTCACATGAGACCAGAAGAGGTGTAGAGGGTCACATGAGACCAGATGAGGTGTAGAGGGTCACAGGAGGCCAGATGAGGTGTAGAGGGTCACATGAGACCAGAAGAGGTGTAGAGGGTCACAGGAGGCCAGATGAGGTGTAGAGGGTCGCAGGAGGCCAGATGAGGTGTAGAGGGTCACATGAGACCAGAAGAGGTGTAGAGGGTCACATGAGACCAGATGAGGTGTAGAGGGTCACAGGAGAACAGGTTCAACTATCAAAGGGACCCTGAGGGCAGAATTGATGTCCTATGTTAATACCTCGTTCAGGGCCTGAGGGGGCGGAGCACAACATTGAAGTTTTATCCTTTGTGCTGTGCCTCATGCTCCACCCCCGAGGAGCATCTTGATAATCAGATTGTAAACTTAGCTTTGTGTCCCAATCTCTGTCCGGTTTCTAACTACAAACCTTCCTCTCTGCAGGAAACGCGCTACATTGTCTTACCAGATCATGACCGGGACTACTTAATAGTGCGGGGGGCTCTCACCGAGACCATCATTGATCAGGGCAGAGACAAGGGCAAGAAGTAAGTCTCATGGATCTTCCATTAGATTTCCTATCAGGAATACATTATATTACGTATCCGGAGATCCAGCCTGTATTGTGCTCCAGAGCTGCATTCATGATTCTGCAGGCTTCACAGCTGAAATCGTGTAGTATCAGCCTATCGGCTCAACTATGATGTAAGGGCAGTGTTTTCTAAACAGGTGCCTGCAGCTGTACCAAAACTACAACTTCCAGCATGCCCCTGCCACTCTCATTGACTTTCCGGAGAGGATTGTGTCGCCATCTCTATCGTCCTGTGGCAGCCAGGAATGGGACCATGCCGATCCCCCATTTTCCTTGGTTGGGTAGGAGAAGTGGGATCAGCACCTCTCAGGCCAGTAATTAACCCTTACCTGTATTTTCTCCATAGCCCGGCTCGCTATTTTGGGGCGAATCTGACAACAGAACATTTTAAGATCCTGCACCCCGACTTTATGCGATACTTAAGGAACAGGTGAGTCCATTACACACCCCTGTGGGCACTCCGACCAAAAGATAAAAGAGAAGCAATCACACTCCCTATGTATGTGTCAGCCATGTAGATGCTGTTATATCCGGTGACTGACAGGGGGCGTCTTCTCTCATCCGAGTCATTGACTTTTTCTTCTCCATCCGGCCTGGACCTTTATGACGATTTCTCACAGCCACATATTGGGCTCCGCACTTTCCAGCATCAGCCTCACTGTTCTCATTTACAGTTCTCCAAACCATAATAATTCCGGTGTTTGATGTCACACACAGTAAAGTGAGTTGGTGAGGACTAGGTAGGTCCCCCCCCCCCCCTTCCCCCAAACATTAGACAGGTAGCTCCAGTAGGTATTTTCCCCATTAGGTTGGTGAGCCCCTGTAGGTAATGTTACCCATTGTGTGCATCCTGGAAGGAGAGATGCTACTGGCCTCTAGTGGCTGCAGGCATCACTATTATGATAGGCACTGTTATGGAGGCACTGTGGCTGGCACTGTTATGGGGCATTTTGGCTAGTACTATTAAGGGCACTGCGGCTGGTGCTGGTACCGTTATGGGGACTGCAGCTGTGGATGTCACTGTTATGGGGGAACGTAGGTTAGGAGTGTTATGGGGAATGCAGCGGTTAATGTAACTACTATGGAGGCTGCAGCTCTAGATGTCACTACTATGGAGGTACTGTGAGGTGCACAAGTATGGGAAGTGACTGACCAAAGCCACCGCCATCCATACTAATACCAGCCTTCATCATTGAGTTACCTCAGCTCTGCTACATCTGACACCCTCAGCTCTACTACATCTGACACCCTCAGCTCTGCTACATCTGATCCAATCAGCTCTGCTACATCTGATCCCCCTCAGCTCTGCTACATCTGACACCCTCAGCTCTGCTACATGTGACACAATCAGCTCTGCTACATCTGATCACCCTCAGCACTGCTACATCTGACACAATCAGCTCTGCTACATCTGATCCCCCTCAGCTCTGCTACATCTGATCACCCTCAGCTCTGCTACATCTGACACCCTCAGCTCGGCTACATCTGACACCCTCAGCTCTGCTACATCTGACACCCTCAGCTCTGCTACATCTGACACCCTCAGCTCTGCTACATCTGATCCCCCTCAGCTCTGCTACATCTGACACCCTCAGCTCTGCTACATGTGACACAATCAGCTCTGCTACATCTGATCACCCTCAGCTCTGCTACATCTGATACCCTCAGCTCTGCTACATCTGACACCCTCAGCTCTGCTATATCTTATCCCCCTCAGCACTGCTACATCTGATCCCCCTCAGCTCTGCTACATCTGATCACCCTCAGCTCTGCTACATCTGACACCCTCAGCTCTGCTACATCTGATCCAATCAGCTCTGCTACATCTGATACCCTCAGCTCTGCTACATCTGATCACCCTCAGCTCTGCTACATCTGATCACCCTCAGCTCTGCTACATCTGACACCCTCAGCTCTGCTACATCTGACACCCTCAGCTCTGCTACATCTGATACAATCAGCTCTGCTACATCTGATCACCCTCAGCTCTGCTACATCTGATCCCCCTCAGCTCTGCTACATCTGATCACCCTCAGCTCTGCTACATCTGACACCCTCAGCTCTTCTACATCTGACACCCTCAGCTCTGCTACATCTGATCCCCCTCAGCTCTGCTACATCTGATCCCCCTCAGCTCTGCTACATCTGATCACCCTCAGCTCTGCTACATCTGACACCCTCAGCTCTGCTACATCTGATCCAATCAGCTCTGCTACATCTGATCCCCCTCAGCTCTGCTACATCTGACACCCTCAGCTCTGCTACATGTGACACAATCAGCTCTGCTACATCTGATCACCCTCAGCTCTGCTACATCTGACACCCTCAGCTCTGCTACATCTGATCACCCTCAGCTCTGCTACATCTGACACCCTCAGCTCTGCTACATCTGACACCCTCAGCTCTGCTACATCTGACACCCTCAGCTCTGCTACATCTGACACCCTCAGCTCTGCTACATCTGACACCCTCAGCTCTGCTACATCTGATACCCTCAGCTCTGCTACATCTGATCACCCTCAGCTCTGCTACATCTGATCACCCTCAGCTCTGCTACATCTGATCACCCTCAGCTCTGCTACATCTGACACCCTCAGCTCTGCTACATCTGACACCCTCAGCTCTGCTACATCTGACACCCTCAGCTCTGCTACATCTGATCACCCTCAGCTCTGCTACATCTGATCCAATCAGCTCTGCTACATCTGATCCCCCTCAGCTCTGCTACATCTGACACCCTCAGCTCTGCTACATGTGACACAATCAGCTCTGCTACATCTGATCACCCTCAGCTCTGCTACATCTGATACCCTCAGCTCTGCTACATCTGACACCCTCAGCTCTGCTACATCTGATCCCCCTCAGCTCTGCTACATCTGATCCCCCTCAGCTCTGCTACATCTGACACCCTCAGCTCTGCTACATCTGATCCAATCAGCTCTGCTACATCTGATACCCTAAGCTCTGCTACATCTGATCCCCCTCAGCTCTGCTACATCTGACACCCTCAGCTCTGCTACATCTGACACCCTCAGCTCTGCTACATCTGACACCCTCAGCTCTGCTACATCCGATCCCCCTCAGCTCTGCTACATCTGACACCCTCAGCTCTGCTACATCCGATCCCCCTCAGCTCTGCTACATCTGATCACCCTCAGCTCTGCTATATCTGATCACCCTCAGCTCTGCTACATCTGATCCAATCAGCTCTGCTACATCTGATCCCCCTCAGCTCTGCTACATCTGACACCCTCAGCTCTGCTACATGTGACACAATCAGCTCTGCTACATCTGATCACCCTCAGCTCTGCTACATCTGACACCCTCAGCTCTGCTACATCTGATCACCCTCAGCTCTGCTACATCTGACACCCTCAGCTCTGCTACATCTGACACCCTCAGCTCTGCTACATCTGACACCCTCAGCTCTGCTACATCTGATACCCTCAGCTCTGCTACATCTGATCACCCTCAGCTCTGCTACATCTGATCACCCTCAGCTCTGCTACATCTGATCACCCTCAGCTCTGCTACATCTGACACCCTCAGCTCTGCTACATCTGACACCCTCAGCTCTGCTACATCTGACACCCTCAGCTCTGCTACATCTGATCACCCTCAGCTCTGCTACATCTGATCCAATCAGCTCTGCTACATCTGATCCCCCTCAGCTCTGCTACATCTGACACCCTCAGCTCTGCTACATGTGACACAATCAGCTCTGCTACATCTGATCACCCTCAGCTCTGCTACATCTGATACCCTCAGCTCTGCTACATCTGACACCCTCAGCTCTGCTACATCTGATCCCCCTCAGCTCTGCTACATCTGATCCCCCTCAGCTCTGCTACATCTGACACCCTCAGCTCTGCTACATCTGATCCAATCAGCTCTGCTACATCTGATACCCTCAGCTCTGCTACATCTGATCCCCCTCAGCTCTGCTACATCTGACACCCTCAGCTCTGCTACATCTGACACCCTCAGCTCTGCTACATCTGACACCCTCAGCTCTGCTACATCCGATCCCCCTCAGCTCTGCTACATCTGATCACCCTCAGCTCTGCTACATCTGACACCCTCAGCTCTGCTACATCTGACACCCTCAGCTCTGCTACATCTGACACCCTCAGCTCTGCTACATCCGATCCCCCTCAGCTCTGCTACATCTGATCACCCTCAGCTCTGCTACATCTGACACCCTCAGCTCTGCTACATCTGATCCAATCAGCTCTGCTACATCTGATCCCCCTCAGCTCTGCTACATCTGACACCCTCAGCTCTGCTACATGTGACACAATCAGTTCTGCTACATCTGATCACCCTCAGCTCTGCTACATCTGATACCCTCAGCTCTGCTACATCTGACACCCTCAGCTCTGCTACATCTGATCCCCCTCAGCTCTGCTACATCTGATCACCCTCAGCTCTGCTACATCTGACACCCTCAGCTCTGCTACATCTGATCCAATCAGCTCTGCTACATCTGATACCCTCAGCTCTGCTACATCTGATCCAATCAGCTCTGCTACATCTGATCCCCCTTAGCTCTGCTACATCTGATACCCTCAGCTCTGCTACATCTGACACCCTCAGCTCTGCTACATCTGATCCCCCTCAGCTCTGCTACATCTGATCACCCTCAGCTCTGCTACATCTGACACCCTCAGCTCTGCTACATCTGATCCAATCAGCTGTGCTACATCTGATACTCTCAGCTCTGCTACATCTGATCTCCCTCAGCTCTGCTACATCTGACACCCTCAGCTCTGCTACATCTGACACCCTAAGCTCTGCTACATCTGATCCAATCAGCTCTGCTACATCTGATACCCTCAGCTCTGCTACATCTGATCACCCTCAGCTCTGCTACATCTGACACCCTCAGCTCTGCTACATCTGAAACCCTCAGCTCTGCTACATCTGATACAATCAGCTCTGCTACATCTGATCACCCTCAGCTCTGCTACATCTGATCACCCTCAGCTCTGCTACATCTGATACAATCAGCTCTGCTACATCTGACACCCTCAGCTCTGCTACATCTGATCACCCTCAGCTCTGCTACATCTGACACCCTCAGCTCTGCTACATCTGACACCCTCAGCTCTGCTACATCTGATCACCCTCAGCTCTGCTACGTCTGACACCCTCAGCTCTACTACGTCTGACACCCTCAGCTCTGCTACATCTGACACCCTCAGTTCTGCTGCATCTGATCCCCCTCAGCTCTGCTACATCTGTCACCCTCATCTCTGCTACATCTGACACCCTCAGCTCTGCTACATCTGACACACTCAGCTCTGCTACATCTGACACCCTCAGCTCTGCTACATCTGATCCCCCTCAGCTCTGCTACATCTGACACCCTCAGCTCTGCTACATCTGATCCCCCTCAGCTCTGCTACATCTGATCCCCCTCAGCTCTGCTACATCTGACACCCTCAGCTCTGCTACATCTGATCCCCCTCAGCTCTGCTACATCTGATCCCCCTCAGCTCTGCTACATCTGATCACCCTCAGCTCTGCTACATCTGACACCCTCAGCTCTGCTACATCTGACACAATCAGCTCTGCTACATCTGATCCCCCTCAGCTCTGCTACATCTGACACCCTCAGCTCTGCTACATCTGACACCCTCAGCTCTGCTACATCTGACACCCTCAGCTCTGCTACATCTGACACAATCAGCTCTGCTACATCTGATCCAATCAGTTCTGCTACATCTGATCCCCCTCAGCTCTGCTACATCTGACACCCTCAGCTCTGCTACATCTGATCCCCCTCAGCTCTGCTACATCTGATCCCCCTCAGCTCTCCTACATCTGATCACCCTCAGCTCTGCTACATCTGATACAATCAGCTCTGCTACATCTGATCACCCTCAGCTCTGCTACATCTGACACCCTCAGCTCTGCTACATCTGACACCCTCAGCTCTGCTACATCTGATCCCCCTCAGCTCTGCTACATCTGATCCCCCTCAGCTCTCCTACATCTGATCACCCTCAGCTCTGCTACATCTGATACAATCAGCTCTGCTACATCTGATCACCCTCAGCTCTGCTACATCTGATCACCCTCAGCTCTGCTACATCTGACAACCTCAGCTCTGCTACATCTGATCCCCCTCAGCTCTGCTACATCTGACACCCTCAGCTCTGCTACATCTGATACAATCAGCTCTGCTACATCAGACACCCTCAGCTCTGCTACATCTGACACAATCAGCTCTGCTACATCTGACACAATCAGCTCTGCTACATCTGATCCAATCAGTTCTGCTACATCTGACACCCTCAGCTCTGCTACATCTGATCCCCCTCAGCTCTGCTACATCTGACACCCCCAGCTCTGCTACATCTGACACCCCCAGCTCTGCTACATCTGATCACCCTCAGCACTGCTACATCTGATCACCCTCAGCTCTGCTACATCTGATCACCCTCAGCTCTGCTACATCTGATCACCCTCAGCTCTGCTACATCTGATCACCCTCAGCTCTGCTACATCTGACACCCTCAGCTCTGCTACATCTGATCCCCCTCAGCTCTGCTACATCTGAAACCCTCAGCTCTGCTACATCTGACACCCTCAGCTCTGCTACATCTGACACCCTCAGCTCTGCTACATCTGACACAATCAGCTCTGCTACATCTGACACCCTCAGCTCTGCTACATCTGACACAATCAGCTCTGCTACATCTGACCCAATCAGTTCTGCTACATCTGATCCCCCTCAGCTCTGCTACATCTGACACCCTCAGCTTTGCTACATCTGACACCCTCAGCTCTGCTACATCTGATCACCCTCAGCTCTGCTACATCTGATCACCCTCAGCTCTGCTACATCTGACACCCTCAGCTCTGCTACATCTGACACCCTCAGCTCTGCTACATCTGACACCCTCAGCTCTGCTACATCTGACACAATCAGCTCTGCTACATCTGACACCCTCAGCTTTGCTACATCTGACACAATCAGCTCTGCTACATCTGATCCAATCAGTTCTGCTACATCTGATCCCCCTCAGCTCTGCTACATCTGACACCCTCAGCTCTGCTACATCTGATCCCCCTCAGCTCTGCTACATCTGATCCCCCTCAGCTCTCCTACATCTGATCACCCTCAGCTCTGCTACATCTGATACAATCAGCTCTGCTACATCTGATCACCCTCAGCTCTGCTACATCTGACACCCTCAGCTCTGCTACATCTGACACCCTCAGCTCTGCTACATCTGATCCCCCTCAGCTCTGCTACATCTGATCCCCCTCAGCTCTCCTACATCTGATCACCCTCAGCTCTGCTACATCTGATACAATCAGCTCTGCTACATCTGATCACTCTCAGCTCTGCTACATCTGATCACCCTCAGCTCTGCTACATCTGACAACCTCAACTCTGCTACATCTGATCCCCCTCAGCTCTGCTACATCTGACACCCTCAGCTCTGCTACATCTGATACAATCAGCTCTGCTACATCAGACACCCTCAGCTCTGCTACATCTGACACAATCAGCTCTGCTACATCTGACACAATCAGCTCTGCTACATCTGATCCAATCAGTTCTGCTACATCTGATCCCCCTCAGCTCTGCTACATCTGACACCCCCAGCTCTGCTACATCTGACACCCCCAGCTCTGCTACATCTGATCACCCTCAGCACTGCTACATCTGATCACCCTCAGCTCTGCTACATCTGATCACCCTCAGCTCTGCTACATCTGACACCCTCAGCTCTGCTACATCTGATCACCCTCAGCTCTGCTACATCTGACACCCTCAGCTCTGCTAGATCTGATACAATCAGCTCTGCTACATCTGATCACCCTCAGCTCTGCTACATCTGATCACCCTCAGCTCTGCTACATCTGATCACCCTCAGCTCTGCTACATCTGACACCCTCAGCTCTGCTACATCTGATCCCCCTCAGCTCTGCTACATCTGACACCCTCAGCTCTGCTACATCTGACACCCTCAGCTCTGCTACATCTGACACCCTCAGCTCTGCTACATCTGACACAATCAGCTCTGCTACATCTGACACCCTCAGCTCTGCTACATCTGACACAATCAGCTCTGCTACATCTGACCCAATCAGTTCTGCTACATCTGATCCCCCTCAGCTCTGCTACATCTGACACCCTCAGCTTTGCTACATCTGACACCCTCAGCTCTGCTACATCTGATCACCCTCAGCTCTGCTACATCTGATCACCCTCAGCTCTGCTACATCTGACACCCTCAGCTCTGCTACATCTGATCACCCTCAGCTCTGCTACATCTGTTCACCCTCAGTTCTGCTACATCTGATTTCCCTCAGCTCTGCTACATCTGATCCCCCTCAGCTCTGCTACATCTGATCACTTTCAGCTCTGCTACATCTGACACCCTCAGCTCTGCTACATCTGATCAACCTCAGCTCTGCTACATCTGATACAATCAGCTCTGCTACATCTGACACCCTCAGCTCTGCTACATCTGACACCCTCAGCTCTGCTACATCTGATCACCCTCAGCTCTGCTACATCTGATCACCCTCAACTCTGCTACATCTGATCCCCCTCAGCTCTGCTACATCTGATCACTTTCAGCTCTGCTACATCTGACACCCTCAGCTCTGCTACATCTGATCAACCTCAGCTCTGCTACATCTGATACAATCAGCTCTGCTACATCTGACACCCTCAGCTCTGCTACATCTGACACCCTCAGCTCTGCTACATCTGACACCCTCAGCTCTGCTACATCTGACACCCTCAGCTCTGCTACATCTGATCACCCTCAGCTCTGCTACATCTGATCACCCTCAGCTCTGCTACATCTGATACAATCAGCTCTGCTACATCTGATCCCCCTCAGCTCTGCTACATCTGACACCCTCAGCTCTGCTACATCTGATCCCCCTCAGCTCTGCTACATCTGATCACCCTCAGCTCTGCTACATCTGACACCCTCAGCTCTGCTACATCTGACACAATCAGCTCTGCTACATCTGATCACCCTCAGCTCTGCTACATCTGACACTCTCAGCTCTGCTACATCTGACACCCTCAGCTCTGCTACATCTGACACCCTCAGCTCTGCTACATCTGACACCCTCAGCTCTGCTACATCTGACACCCGTCACAACCGCCAAATATCTGTCACTACTAAATAAATGAGAAAATAAATCTGATCTGTCCTGACAGGTAAAGTGCCGCACCCCATCTGTTGTTCCACAGCAAACACAATTATTCTATTCCTCTTATAGGTGAGACACGTGATGTCTAATGTATACAAGGAAATACACTGCTCAAAAGTGACCACTAAGACAACACATCGTACATCTGAATGAACAAATTATCAAAGCAGAACGTTCTCCACGGCGTCTCCAGACTCTGTCACATGTGCTCAGTGTGAACCTGCTTCATCTGTGAAGAGCACAGGGCGCCAGAGGGGAATATACCAATCTTGGTGTTCTCTGGCAAATGCTTGTATATAGGAGCAGTATTATAGTAGTTATATTCTTGTATATAGGGGCAGTATTATAGTAGTTATATTCTTGTATATAGGAGCAGTATTATAGTAGTTATATTCTTGTATATAGGAGCAGTATTATAGTAGTTATATTCTTGTATATAGGAGCAGTATTATAGAAGTTATATTCTTGTATATAGGAGCAGTATTATAGTAGTTATATTCTTGTATATAGGAGCAGTATTATAGTAGTTATATTCTTGTATATAGGAGCAGTATTATAGTAGTTATATTCTTGTATATAGGAGCAGTATTATAGTAGTTATATTCTTGTATATAGGAGACAGTATTATAGTAGTTATATTCTTGTATATAGGAGACAGTATTATAGTAGTTATATTCTTGTATATAGGAGCAGTATTATAGTAGATATATTCTTGTATATAGGAGCAGTATTATAGTAGTTATATTCTTGTATATAGGAGCAGTATTATAGTAGTTATATTCTTGTATATAGGAGCAGTATTATAGTAGATATATTCTTGTATATAGGAGCAGTATTATACTAGTTATATTCTTGTATATAGGAGCAGTATTATAGTAGTTATATTCTTGTATATAGGGGGCAGTATTATAGTAGTTATATTCTTGTATATAGGGGCAGTATTATAGTAGTTATATTCTGGTATATAGGAGCAGAATTATAGTAGTTATATTCTTGTATATAGGAGGCAGTATTATAGTAGTTATATTCTTGTATATAGGAGACAGTATTATAGTAGTTATATTCTTGTATATAGGAGACAGTATTATAGTAGTTATATTCTTGTATATAGGAGCAGTATTATAGTAGTTATATTCTTGTATATAGGGGAAGTATTATAGTAGTTATATTCTTGTATATAGGAGCAGTATTATAGTAGTTATATTCTTGTATATAGGAGCAGTATTATAGTAGTTATATTCTTGTATATAGGAGCAGTATTATAGTAGTTATATTCTTGTATATAGGAGCAGTATTATAGTAGGTATATTCTTGTATATAGGAGCAGTATTATAGTAGTTATATTCTTGTATATAGGAGGCAGTATTATAGTAGTTATATTCTTGTATATAGGAGCAGTATTATAGTAGTTATATCCTTGTATATAGGAGCAGTATTATAGTAGTTATATTCCTGTATATAGGAGCAGTATTATAGTAGTTATATTCTTGTATATAGGAGCAGTATTATAGTAGTTATATCCTTGTATATAGGAGCAGTATTATAGTAGTTATATTCTTGTATATAGGAGCAGTATTATAGTAGTTATATCCTTGTATATAGGGGCAGTATTATAGTAGTTATATTCTTGTATATAGGGGCAGTATTATAGTAGTTATATTCTTGTGTATAGGAGCAGTATTATAGTAGTTATATTCTTGTATATAGGAGCAGTATTATAGTAGTTATATTCTTGTATATAGGAGCAGTATTGTAGTAGTTATATTCTTGTATATAGGAGCAGTATTATAGTAGTTATATTCTTGTATATAGGAGGCAGTATTATAGTAGTTATATTATTGTATATAGGAGCAGTATTATAGTAGATATATTCTTGTATATAGGAGCAGTATTATAGTAGTTATATTCTTGTATATAGGAGCAGTATTATAGTAGTTATATTCTTGTATATAGGAGCAGTATTATAGTAGTTATATTCTTGTATATAGGAGCAGTATTATAGTAGTTATATTCTTGTATATAGGAGGCAATTTTTATTGTGAAAACAAACAAAATTACAATTAACATAAATTCTTACAATGCAAAACAAAAATAACAAGCATTGTACACACAATGACTACTCAACTAGAGTATGTACAGAGTAATATTAAACTTAGAAAGTCCACATTTGCTGGAAAAGGAAAAACACAAAAAAATTTAATAAAATAACATGACATCATCCGTGTTAAACCAAAGAGACATTCCTCCATAATTTCCCATTATTTTGGTTCCTCCGTATCTCTAATGACTTTACCCACTGGAGCTCGGACATGATCTGGCTTACTGCTGTGTTGTGGTGGAATGGCTCATTGTGTATGGACACTCTAGTTCTCATGTGCCAATGGTAATATTTAGTGATAGTAATTATAATGTACATAGTCCCCCTGTCTACAGTCCTGTTACTGGATGGTACAGCATATATGATGTCAGGATACGTCAGGTTCTGCAGTAATGGGATGTTCAGCTTACTGGACACTTCTTCCCATATCCTCCTCCCGCCCCTGCAGTCAGATATGAAATGCTCCATAGTCTCCTCCTGCTGACAACCCAGAGGACAGTTCCTATCTGAGACACTTAGATATTTCAGGTTACCCCTGACAAAGAGCCTCCCATGGAGCGACAGCCAAGCTATGTCAAAGAATTTTGCGGGGAGTCGTTTCCCATTGAGGAACTTAAGACTTTCCTGTAAAGTGCTGGTCACACAGTCCCTCAAGGCAAGCGGAGAGCAGAAGAAAGCCCTACAAACCCTTACGTATAGATCCTTCCTTGGCTTACTCTCTATATAGGACTTCTCAATGCGCCATCTCTTCAGACATCTAAGCCCGTATTCCAGGTACGGGGGGAGGTAGTCACGCGTCCATCTCCCCCTCTTGAGACTGCCGCCTCGCACCCAAGACTCTGCAAAAGGCAATATCCAGTCCCTGATACTATTCGCCCACAGAGAGCTGTTTGAGTCCATGCAACCAAAATTAACTTTTAGAAACATGGAGTCAAAGAACACCCTTGGATTCAGCATATCCAACCCACCCTCTCTCCTCTGTAGGTAGGTGACCCCTCTTTTTATCAGGTTCAACCTGTTCCCCCAGAACATTTGGAAGAACAGGCTAAAGAGCCGAGCAGAGAAAGATTCTGGCAAAGGAAAAACAACAGAGACATACAAAAAGACAGGGACCAGGTAAGTCTTCAACATTTTAACCCTTTCTCTATAGGTCAGCCTCCAGTTCTTCCATCGCTGAACCTTTGCATTTCCGGCTTCCAACTTCTCTTCCCAATTTAATTTGGCGTTATCGTCCCTCCCGAATTTGACCCCTAGGATTTTAATATAGGAGGAGGCTCTCACAAATTGGAGCAGATCAAAGTCTGGATCAGAATCAGATATCCAGAGAGCTTGACTCTTCTCAAGGTTGACCAGAGACCCTGAGGCCTCCGAGTAACTTCTGATGGCCGCAGACAACATCTCCACCTCACGAGGCTCAGATATCACTACAGTCACATCATCCGCGTAGGCAACAACACTCAGGGGTAGGCAGTGGGGGACCGGCACCCCCTGAAAACCACACTCCTGCAGTGACCTCAGAAACGGGTCTAAGGCAAATACATACAGCAGCAGGCTCAGTGGGCAACCTTGTCTCACCCCCGCCTCAACCCTGAACGTGTCACCCTGCCAACCATTGATCAGAGGAAAGCTCTCGGCCTCACAATACAAAGTCTTCAGCCAATCGATGAATTGTCCCGGAATACTGTACTTTGACAAAGTGGCCCATAGATACTCGTGATCTACTCTGTCAAAGGCTTTAGCCTGGTCAAGACTCACAACATATCTCCCACACCTCAGGGCTTTACATCTCTCAAACATCTCCCTTATGGAGATCACTGCCCCAGAGATGTTCCGCCCTTTTACTGTGCCATACTGACAGCCAGCCAACAGTGCCGGGGACAGACAAACTAACCTAGAAAACAGGATTTTTGCCAGAATCTTCCTGTCGACATTCAAGAGGGCAATTGGCCTCCAGTTCTTGATGTCACTCGGCTCTTTACCTTTAGACAGCAGAATCAGCGAGGACACTCTCATGGATGGAGGCATCAGGTGACTTTCTAGACAATTTGTGTAAACATCCACGAGGATTGGGCCAAGAGGTCTCTGAATGTCTTATAGAATTCTGCTGTTATCCCATCTGGACCTGGTGCCTTCTTCACATGTAATTTATCAATGGCCTCTTTGACCTCCGCCACCGTCAATTCTGCTGTCAAAGGAGAAAAGTCCAAATCATTAGTATCAGGGAGCGGAGTTGTCTCCAAGAATTGGGTCATCTTGTCTCTATCCAAAACCTTCCTCTGAAACAAGTCAGCATAGTACGATCTCACCACCCCCAGGATACCCTCCCGAGATTCCTGCAAAACACCCTGGGAGTCAGTGAGACCGGTGACAGATTTATTTGCCACCCGCTCCCGGCAATTCTCAAAGGGATCAGGAGACCCTAAGGACCCATAATCCCGTTCAAGAACCAGGGAGGTATACCTGCTGTACTGATACTGCCTTATCTCAGATTTCAGCCGGTCTATTCTTTGTTGGTCCCCACCCGCCGAATATAGTGACTCCAATTCTTTCCGCAGCTTGAGATACTGGCCATACTTACTCTTCCCCTTTATAACTGACAGTCTCTTTAAGAGGGTTCTGATCTCATCCTTGACATCCTCCCACCAGGCGGCCATATCATCATAGAAGTCCACCCTCTCTAGTTGACTCTGTATAAGAGAGTGAACCTGTCTCTGTACAGAAGGATCCTCTAATAGGCTGGAATTCAGTCTCCACAACCCTCTACCTGTCTCAGGACCCTGTGTGACACCCAGACAAAAATATAAGGCCAGATGGTCAGAATAAGGGACGATCTTCTCATCCTTCTCACCAATGGTCTCTGTGGGACTAACCAAAGCCAAATCTATCCTACTGCTTCTTCCACCACAGAAATAGGTAAACTTTGCCTTCCGACCACCCTGCACAAACACATCTGACAACCCGGCCTGTAGAATGATTTGGTTTAAGACCTTGGAGTCTCGTGTTAGAGGTCTATTAGAGGATCTGTCACTAGTTGTTCTGGAGGCATTAAAATCTCCGGCCAAGATGACGGGGACAGACGTGAAGAGATATGGCTTCACTTCATTATAAAGGTTAACCCTTTCAGTCACTGTCTGTGAACCATAGATATTAATGAGTCGGAGCCTTCTACCCCGAATAGTAACTTCTAGCATTAGGCACCTTCCCATCAATACCTCTGTCAGCCTATGTACAGTTACATCATTGGTGGTAAACAGGATAGAGACCCCGGCACTTGGTTCCACAGCCAGTGACCAAAAGGATGGACCAGACCGCCATTCACGCTCTGCTTCACGTAACAGTCCTAGAGTATTTAAACGTGTCTCCTGTAAGAAGAAGATGTCAGCATCAATAGACTTTAGATGGTCATATACGACGTGTCTGGTCCTCCTCACTCTGACACTGTTCACATTACTGGAGAACACTTTAAGGGTAAAGTCGGCCATCATAACAAAGGAAAGAAGAAAAAGCAGAGATGTCACCCCCATCATCACAGATCTGAGTCCGAGCCCTCCTGCTGACCACCTGTTTCCATGTCCGATTCGGACAGACGTTTATCCCGTGGGGGTCTCCTTTTTGTGGGGGGATCACCCTCTTGGTCCTCATTAAATTCATCTACCACTCGCTTCAACTCCCTCTCCATCTCTTCCTCAGCGTCTGACTCTGACAACACACTGTACCTATTTGTGATGGTCATTACACCTGACCCGGGGTCTACTTTCTTTTTGGAGGGCTTTTGGACAGTGGTCCATCCCTCCTCAGGCTTACGGCTGGTTTTGTCTTTTTTCCGTCTCTTCTGCGGATTTATTGATGCTGGGGCAGAAGAAGACATGGCCACAACCTGCTCAGTGACCTCCCTGTTCCCCTCAGTGGCTCCTGGCTGGGACTGGTCGGGCACTGTGTCACCAATATTGTCACCCATATTGTCACCCCTAGTGTCACCTACAGTGTCACCCATATTGTCACCCCTAGTGTTATGCTGAGGCTCGGGCTGTGTCACTGCTGACCCTGACACCAACGTCTCCTCCTCCAGGTCCTCTACCCCCTCCAGCAGGTCCTCATCAGGGAAGTCCTTACAGATGTTATGCCAGGCGTCAGGACAGTCCCTGTGGGAGTGACCGGTCTTACCACAGAGGTTGCAGCGGATGTTCTGGCAGGTGGCGCTGACATGGCCGATCTCCCCACATAAATTACACTTCACCAGGGTGCACACACTCGCGATATGACCGGTCTTCCCACACTTGAAGCATTTTCTGGGCTGACCTGCATAGAAACAAACCCCTTTCTCCCGACCAATGAAGAAAGAATTGGGCAGATGTTGGGTTATGTTGTTTATCTGCCGTAACTTTACCAGGACCTTCCACCCGCCCGTCCATATGCCGTCCTCATCCCTGGTCTTAGTCAGGTCTGACATTAGGTCACAGTGTCTCTTTAACCATACAACAATATCCTGGGGGGGGACAGACTCGTTCCAGAATATAATGGTGACATTCGCTGTGTCCGGTCTGGAGATGGGGACAAAGCTGAACTTATTCCAGCCATCAGCATCTCTCACCCGGGTGACATGGGCCCAGAAGCGGTCCAGGTCAGACATGAGTTTGAAGCTGACGTCATAGCCCTGTCTGTCAGGAAGGTTTATCACTGCCAGGATGTTAGATGGCAGGAAGCCCATTTGGTGGCACAGAAGTTCACGGACCACAAACCTCCTGTCAGGCAGCTCCTCCTTGGCCCCTCTATGTCTGAACCTGACCACGTTCCTCCTCTTGAAAGCCTGACCTGTATAATTCACATTGGACATGAATGGTGACCCGCGGCTCCAGGCATTACCAGAGGAGGCGCCACTACTTCTACCCTCCTGCTGTACTTGGGGGCGCTGTGATGGCTGCTGACCAGCCGTACTAGGGGGGTCTGACACTTGTGTGACTAAAGGGGGGAAGTGTTGTGCATCAGACTGTACAGCCCCCTCCCCACCATCAACCTCTATACTCTGGGGGTCACAAGCCTCTGGAGGCTGAACTAATGGTGGACCTGACCCCAGAGATGACCCCAGATCCCACACAGACTGTGAAGCGCCCCCCTCTGCAGACACATTATCAGTAATATCACATACATTCATATCATTGCAGTCACTGGCAGAATGATCCTGCACTACAGAGCCCAGCAAGCCCTGCAGAGCCATGTCCTGTGAACTCTCTGCTGCACTGCTGCCTTCAGGTAAGAGTCCACAGTCCTGCTGCTCTCTACTGCCCCCAGGGGCTTGTGGTGACTGCACTACTGTTACAGAGTTACCTTCAGGTATGTGTCCATAGTCCTGCTTCACCGTGCTGACTGCTGGGACTTGTGGTACCTCTGGAGGAGTCTCTGCAGGTCTCTGATGTTGCTGGACGCTTGCTTCTGCTTGTCTGTACAAATCCCCTTTTTCAAAAGGGAAGCTGGCTGGTCTGAGGAGTGGTCTTGCACAGGACTGCTGGATGTCCTCTTGTCTTGCACAGGACTGCTGGGTGTCCCCTGGTGAGGCTGAAGACTTGGGTTCAGCAGTAGATGGAGAGGACTTTGGTCTTTCCTTATATCCCTCAAATCTTTGCTGATTCCTGAAGGTTTCAGCGACTGGTCCCATCTGGTCCAATACGTCCTCCATGTCCTGCACAGTGTCAGCGAGCTGCACAGCGAGGGAGCTCAGCTTCTTGTCATGTACAGCCTGGTTATTGGGGTTTGCTGCCTTTAGCTTGTATATACATTCAATTTGTTTCTGCAGCTGTAACTTTGTCTTTTTTAAAAGTCTCAAGTCTCTTTACCAGAGCTGGGATCTGCTCGGCCAAACACAGTTCAGGCGCCCGCTGAGTATTGGGGGGCCGTGCTGGTGGGGTACTCACAGGACTCTGCTTCTGAGCTGGGATCTGTCTCGGTGCGGCTGTGGTCACTGCTGCGGGGTCACAATCTCCAGACTGGGGACTGGGCCCCTGGTTCTTCCCAGTGACCGCACTTGTGGCCCCCTGAAGCCTTCCTGGTGTACTCCCTCTGGTCCCCTCTGGCGTGCTTGTAACTTTTGCGCTGCTCCCGCTCCCGTATCGTGTGCGGTCAGAACGTATCAGGACAGGCTGCTGCAGATTCTCCTGCATGGTCTGCTTCTCCAGGGATGTTCTCCTCTGTCTGACTGCAGGAGGGGTGGATTGTACCTGCAGCCATTACCTTACTTGATGATTCCTTCTTTAGTTCCACAGCTTTCTTCTCATCTGTGCTTCTTACTGCACCAGAACTGACAACATTCTGAACATTTCTTACATCCAGAGAAACTTTAGGATTTTCATCCATGGTTTGTGGTGTCTGGGGATTAATTCCCAGAATAGGCCGAGAAGCCTGGGCCTTGCTTGGGGAGCTTCCCCACCCAGGGTGGCCCCTCCCCGGGCTTTCTCCAGACATCAGGAGAGCTACACAGACACAACCTCTCAGCTAGAAGGCAGTATTATAGTAGTTATATTCTTGTATATAGGAGCAGTATTATAGTAGTTATATTCTTGTATATAGGGGCAGTATTATAGTAGTTATATTCTTGTATATAGGAGCAGTATTATAGTAGTTATATTCTTGTATATAGGGGTCAGTATTATAGTAGTTATATTCTTGTATATAGGGGCAGTATTATAGTAGTTATATTCTTGTATATAGGGGGCAGTATTATAGTAGTTATATTCTTGTATATAGGGGGCAGTATTATAGTAGTTATATTCTTGTATATAGGAGCAGTATTATAGTAGTTATATTCTTGTATATAGGAGCAGTATTATAGTAGTTATATTCTTGTATATAGGAGCAGTATTATAGTAGTTATATTCTTGTATATAGGAGCAGTATTATAGTAGATATATTCTTGTATATAGGAGCAGTATTATAGTAGTTATATTCTTGTATATAGGGGCAGTATTATAGTAGTTATATTCTTGTATATAGGAGCAGTATTATAGTAGTTATATTCTTGTATATAGGAGCAGTATTATAGTAGTTATATTCTTGTATATAGGAGCAGTATTATAGTAGTTATATTCTTGTATATAGGAGCAGTATTATAGTAGTTATATTCTTGTATATAGGAGCAGTATTATAGTAGTTATATTCTTGTATATAGGAGCAGTATTATAGTAGTTATATTCTTGTATATAGGAGCAGTATTATAGTAGTTATATTCTTGTATATAGGAGCAGTATTATAGTAGTTATATTCTTGTATATAGGAGAAGTATTATAGTAGTTATATTCTTGTATATAGGAGGCAGTATTATAGTAGTTATATTCTTGTATATAGGAAGCAGTATTATAGTAGTTATATTCTTGTATATAGGAGGCATTATTATAGTAGTTATATTCTTGTATATAGGAGCAGTATTATAGTAGTTATATTCTTGTATATAGGAGCAGTATTATAGTAGTTATATTCTTGTATATAGGAGGCAATTTTTATTAGTAAAAAACAAACAGAAATATTACAGTACACTCGACCAAAATTATCAAAACAATATCAAATATTAAATATCATACACTTCCATTACAAAAGAAACAATAATGTTAACTTAGAAAAAGCCCATTGCTTTTAAATGAGAATAAAAGTAAATAAATAAATAACAACACAAAAGTATCATGAAGGTAAATATCATTCTATATACACGTTCCTCCATAATAAACAATTTTTCTCATCCTTCCTGATCTCCAAGCACTTTACCCACCTCAGTTCTGTCAGGATCAGGTCTACTGCTCTCCTATCATGGAAGGGTTCACTGTACATGGAGACTCTGGTTCTGGTGTGCCAATGGTAGTATTTTATGACAGATATGATGATATATAAGGTCTCCCGGTCAATGCCACTTACACTAGATGTTACACCGTAAATTATTTCTGAGTATTTTAGGGTCTGTAATCTCGGGATTCTTAGCTTGTTGGATATCACCTGCCATATGTGTCGCCCTCCCCAGCACTCAGATATAAAATGTGTCATGGTCTCCTCCTCCTGACACCCTAGGGGACACTTCCGATCTAACACACTTAAGTATTTTAAATTCCCTCTTACAAACAGTTTCCCATGCAGTGACAGCCAGGCGATGTCATGGAATTTGTTCGGTAGCCTCACACTGTTTAGAAGCCTCAGACTGTCTCGTAAAATGGCGGATGTACAGTCCCTTAGAGCTGGCTGTAAAAAGAAAAAGGTCCTACAAACCCTGACATAAAGCTCTTTACGGGTCTTACTCTCTATATAGGACTTCTCAATGCGCCATCTCTTCAGACATCTGAGCCCGTATTCCAGGTACGGGGGGAGGTAGTCACGCGTCCATCTCCCCCTCTTGAGACTGCCGCCTCGCACCCAAGACTCTGCAAAAGGCAATATCCAGTCCCTGATACTATTCGCCCACAGGGAGCTGTTGTTTGAGTCCAGGCAACCAAAATTAACTTTTAGAAACATGGAGTCAAAGAACACCCTTGGATTCAGCATATCCAACCCACCCTCTCTCCTCTGTAGGTAAGTGATCCCTCTTTTTATTGGGTTCAACCTGTTCCCCCAAAACATCTGGAAGAACAGGCTAGAGAGCCGAGCGGAGAAAGATTCTGGCAAAGGAAAAACGACAGAGACATACAAGAAGACGGGGACCAGGTAAGTCTTCAACATTTTAACCCTTTCTCTATAAGTCAGCCTCCAGTTCTTCCATCGCTGAACCTTTGCATTTCCGGCTTCCAATTTCTCTTCCCAATTTAGTCTGGCATTATCGTCCCTCCCGAATTTGACCCCTAGGATTTTAATATAGGTGGAGGCTCTCACAAATTGGGGCAGGTCAAAGTCTGGATCAGTATCTGATACCCAGAGAGCTTGACTCTTCTCAAGGTTGACCAGAGACCCTGAGGCCTCCGAGTAACTTCTGATGGCCATAGACAACATCTCCACCTCACGAGGCTCAGATATCACTACAGTCACATCATCCGCATAGGCAACAACACTCAGGGGCAGGCAGTGGGGGACCGGCACCCCCTGAAAACCACACTCCTGCAGTGACCTCAGAAACGGGTCTAAGGCAAATACATACAGCAGCGGACTCAGTGGGCAACCTTGTCTCACCCCCGCCTCAACCCTGAAGGTGTCACCCTGCCAACCATTGATCAGAGGAAAGCTCTCGGCCTCACAATACAAAGTCTTCAGCCAATCGATGAATTGTCCCGGAATACCGTACTTTGACAAAGTGGCCCATAGATACTCGTGATCTACTCTGTCAAAGGCTTTAGCCTGGTCAAGACTGACAACATATCTCCCACACCTCAGGGCTTTACATCTCTCAAACATCTCCCTTATGGAGATCACTGCCCCAGAGATGTTCCGCCCTTTTACTGTGCCATACTGACAGCCTGCCAACAGTGCCGGGGACAGACAAACTAACCTAGAAAACAGGATTTTTGCCAGAATCTTCCTGTCGACATTCAAGAGGGCAATTGGCCTCCAGTTCTTGATGTCACTCGGCTCTTTACCTTTAGACAGCAGAATCAGCGAGGACACTCTCATGGATGGAGGCATCAGGTGACTTTCTAGACAATTTGTGTAAACATCCACGAGGATTGGGGCCAAGAGGTCTCTGAATGTCTTATAGAATTCTGCTGTTATCCCATCTGGACCTGGTGCCTTCTTCAGATGTAACTTATCAATGGCCTCTTTAACCTCTGCCACCGTCAATTCTGCTGTCAAAGGAGAAAAGTCCAAATCATTAGTATCAGGGAGCGGAGTTGTCTCCAAGAATTGGGTCATCTTGTCTCTATCCAAAACCTTCCTCTGAAACAAGTCAGCATAGTACGATCTCACCACCCCCAGGATACCCTCCCGAGATTCCTGCAAAACACCCTGGGAGTCAGTGAGACCGGTGACAGATTTATTTGCCACCCGCTCCCGGCAATTCTCAAAGGGATCAGGAGACCCTAAGGACCCATAATCCCGTTCAAGAACCAGGGAGGTATACCTGCTGTACTGATACTGCCTTATCTCAGATTTCAGCCGGTCAATCCTTTGTTGGTCCCCACCTGCCGAATATAGTGACTCCAATTCTTTGCGCAGCTTGAGATACTGGCCATACTTACTCCTCCCCTTTTTAAAGGACAGTCTCTTTAAGAGGGTTCTGATCTCATCCTTGACATCCTCCCACCAGGCGGCCATATCATCATAGAAGTCCACCCGCTCTAGCTGGCCCTGTATAAGAGAGTGAATACCTCCCTGAACATGCACATCATCCAAGATATTAGAATTGAGCTTCCAGAGCCCCCTTCCAATATCTGGGCGCTTAGTGACACCAAGATGGAAAACTAAGGCCATGTGATCTGAATAAGGGACAGTTTTTTCATTCCTATCACTAATAAATTCTTCAGGACGCACAAACGCCATATCTATTCTACTGCTCCTGTCAGAACAGGTGTATGTGAGTTTTGGTTTTCTTCCACCCTGTGTGAACACATCACACAGACCGGCCTGCAAGATTATGTTATTTAGGACCTTGGAGTCCCTGGCCACCGCTCTACCTGAGGACCTGTCACCTGATGTCCTAGTGACATTAAAATCCCCGGCCATTATAACAGGAACAGATGTGAATAGATATGGCTTGACATCATTAAATAGCTGGATCCTTTCGGTCACTGTCTGCGGGCCATAGATATTTATTAGCCGGAGCCTTCTACCATGGATAGTGACCTCCAGGATCAGACACCTTCCCATAACGACCTCTGTCATCCTATGTAACGTCACATCCCTGGTGGTAAACAGTATGGCCACCCCGGCATAAGGCTCCACAGCCAGTGACCAGAAAGAAGGCCCAGACGTCCATTCCCTCTCAGCCTCACGTAAATACCCTGAAGAAGTCAGGCGCGTCTCCTGCATGAAGATGACATCTGTGTCCAGGTCTCTAAGATGGTCATAGACTGTGTGCCGTGTCCTCCTCACTTTGATACTGTTCACATTAGTAGAAAGGACCCTTAAAGTAAACCCAGCCATGATAAGACAGAAGAGCAGAGACCTGATCCCCATCATCACAAGTCAGAATCTGAGTCCCGCTGGCCACCACCTGTCTCCATGTCTGACTCTACATTATCTTTCACACTCTGCGGTTTTCTTTTTATTGGGGGTTGGTCCCTTGTGTCACCATCACATTCACCCTCTATTCTTTTTATCTCAGTGTCCAAATCTCCCTCGGACTCTGACAGGACCTCGTACCTGTTGGACACCACCATCACTCCTGCCCTGTTGTCAGCCCTTTTTTTCACACTTTGAACGATGCTGTTCTCCCCCTCAGGCCTGCGGGAGGACTTGTCTTTTTTCCTCCTTTTATTTTGCTGTATCCTATTCCCCTCAGACACAGAAGAGGACACCCCCGGCTGCTGCTGGTCTTGTGGCACGACCTCCATGTCCCCCTGTGTGCTCTCTGACTGCTGAGGTGTTGGTGCAGTGTTACTCACATCTGTCTGAACCTCCTGTCTGGTCAGTATAGGGTCTGATAACAAAGTCTCCTCCTCTACGGCCTCTGCCCCCGCCACAAGGTCCTCATCAGGAAGCTCCCGGCAGATGTTGTGCCAGGCATTGGGACAGTCCCGGTGAGGGTGACCGATCTCACCACAGAGATTACACCTGATGTTTTGGCAGTCAGCACTTAGGTGACCAGTCTCACCACACAGGTTACACTTTACCACAGTACAGGTGTTAGCCAGATGTCCAGGTTTACCACATTTAAAGCACTTTCTGGGCTGACCGGGGTAGAAACAAACCCCCTTCTCTCTACCAATGAAGAAGGAATTTGGCAGATGTTGTGTGATGTTCCCATGTTGGCGCAGCTTCACCAGGACCTTCCACCCTCCAGTCCAGATACCGTCATCATCTCTGTTCTTGGTGAGATCAGACACCAGGTCACAATGTCTGCGGAGCCACACCACAATGTCCTGGGGGGGAACAGCTTCATTCCAGAAGATGATATTGATGATGACGGTATCTGGCTTGGATATGGGAATAAAACTAAATTTACTCCATCCATCCTTGTCTCTGAACTTGGGGAAGTTGGACCAGAACCTATCCAGATTAGACATGAGCTTAAAGCTGACATCATAGCCCTGTCTATCTGGAAGGTTTATTACCGCCAAGATGTCCGCTGGCACAAACCCCATCTGGTGGCACAGGAGCTCCCTCACCACAAACCTCCTATCCGGAAGGTCCTCCTTGGCACCTCTGTGCCGAAATCTCACCACATTCCTCCTTTTAAATGCCTGGCCAGTGTAATTGGCGCTGGAGGTGAAGGATGGAGCACCACGGCTCCAGGCATTTCTTGAAGGAACCTGGCGGGTCCCTGCGTCCTGTCTTACAGGGTTGGGGTCTACTCTAGGGGGCCCTGCCACAGCTGCTGTGCTTGTAGGTAAAGGGGGGAAATCCTGCACAGTATTTTGTACAATAACACCTGTCCCATCCACCTCTATATCATCATCAGACATTACACCCCACACAGATTGTGCACCCCCTCCAGCCACCGACCCCTCAGGAACATCATAGTCCGCACCCTCAGTCCGTGCCCCAACATCATCACAGTCCTCACCCCCAGTCCGTGCCCCAACATTATCACAGTCCTCACCCCCAGTCCGTGCCCCAACATTAGAGCTCTGCTCCATCACCCCATCACCTTCATACACCGGCAAATGTCCACTGTCCTCCTGATGCACTGGGACTTCTGGGACTTGTAGTGCCTCTGCAGGTAAGTGAGTTGCAGGCTCCAGAACATCTGCAGGTCTCTGAGGTTGCTGCTCCTCGGGCTTATGAACATGCCGATCCTTGAAGGTGAAACTTGGGGGTTTTATAAGGGGTCTTGTCACCTCCTGGGGCTCATCTGGGGTGATGACAGGTGCCACATCCGATCTGGGCTCTGCACCAAAACTCAGCTGGTACTGGGAAAAGCGTTCCTTATTCCTATAGGATTCCGCCAAAGGTCCCATCCTCTCCAGTATAGAGTCCATCTCACTCACTATGGTGGCCAGTTCTGTGCTCAGTGTATACAGTTTGTTATCATGCATGGACTTGTACTGTGGATTTGCTGTCTTCAGTTTGTATATACAGTCAATCTGCATTTGCAGCATATGTTTTAGGTGCTTCAGCTCCTCCATCCTCCTCACCAGTGCTGGGATCTCCTCCGCCAGCTGTAGCTCTGGTGCCCGGGTGGTCTCTTTGCCCAGCTGGAGGGGTCTGGACAGTCTCTCAGGCTGGGTGAAAACACTGGAGCCATGGCTGCTTGTATCTCCTGAGGCCCGGTCACATACATTAGGGTCCGGGGCAGGAACAGTTTTGTAAACACTTTCATATTTCTCCACATATTTCCCTGGTGTCACCTCCATAGACCCCTCTGCAGTATTTTGGCTCTTACCTCCAGCCTGGGATCTTGTGCGGCCTGAGCGGGTCATGCTGGAGACCACCTCTTGCTGCTGTAGGTTCTCCTGCAATGTCTGTCTCTCCAGTGATGTCCTCCTCTGTCTCTGTGCTGGAGAGTGGAGCTGCACACCTGCTGCCTGTGATCCCCTCACCTCCTGTGCACCAACATGGCCTCGGATTGCAGACTTTGGAGTTCCCACTATGGATTCTGTCTTGAATTCAGTCATATTACCATCACACTGTACACCATGGCTGGCAGACTGTTCCACATCACATTCCTTAGACATACTTGCTGCTGCTGCTGCTGCTGCTTTCTTTTCTTTACATACGTCCTTCACTGTATTTTCCTTCTTTACAATGGCTGGACTTACATGCTCAGTATTCTTCTGTACTGGAATGACTTTAGGATTTACATCCACATTAGAAGAAGCCTGGGAGTTTTCCCCCAGTGTAGGCCGAGAAGCCTGGGCCTTGCTTGGGGAGCTTCCCCGCCCAGGGTGGCCCCGCCCCGGGCTTTCTCCAGACATCAGGAGAGCTACTCACACACAACCTCACAGCTAGGAGGCAGTATTATAGTAGTTATATTCTTGTATATAGGGACAGTATTATAGTAGATATATTCTTGTATATAGGGGCAGTATTATAGTAGTTATATTCTTGTACATAGGAGGCAGTATTATAGTAGTTATATTCTTGTATATAGGAGGCAGTATTATAGTAGTTATATTCTTGTATATAGGAGGCAGTATTATAGTAGTTATATTCTTGTATATAGGAGGCAGTATTATCGTAGTTATATTCTTGTATATAGGAGCAGTATTATAGTAGTTATATTCTTGTATATATAGGAGCAGTATTATAGTAGTTATATTCTTGTATATAGGAGCAGTATTATAGTAGTTATATTCTTGTATATAGGAGCAGTATTATAGTAGTTATATTCTTGTATATAGGAGCAGTATTATAGTAGTTATATTCTTGTATATAGGAGCAGTATTATAGTAGTTATATTCTTGTATATAGGAGCAGTATTATAGTAGATATATTCTTGTATATAGGAGCAGTATTATAGTAGATATATTCTTGTATATAGGAGCAGTATTATTGTAGTTATATTCTTGTATATAGGAGCAGTATTATAGTAGTTATATTCTTGTATATAGGAGCAGTATTATAGTAGTTATATTCTTGTATATAGGAGCAGTATTATAGTAGTTATATTCTTGTATATAGGAGCAGTATTATAGTAGATATATTCTTGTATATAGGAGCAGTATTATAGTAGTTATATTCTTGTATATAGGAGCAGTATTATAGTAGTTATATTCTTGTATATAGGAGGCAGTATTATAGTAGTTATATTCTTGTATATAGGAGCAGTATTATAGTAGTTATATTCTTGTATATAGGAGCAGTATTATAGTAGTTATATTCTTGTATATAGGAGCAGTATTATAGTAGTTATATTCTTGTATATAGGAGCAGTATTATAGTAGATATATTCTTGTATATAGGAGCAGTATTATAGTAGTTATATTCTTGTATATAGGAGCAGTATTATAGTAGATATATTCTTGTATATAGGAGCAGAATTATAGTAGTTATATTCTTGTATATAGGAGCAGTATTATAGTAGTTATATTCTTGTATATAGGGGGCAGTATTATAGTAGTTATATTCCTGTATATAGGAGCAGTATTATAGTAGTTATATTCTTGTATATAGGAGCAGTATTATAGTAGTTATATTCTTGTATATAGGAGCAGTATTATAGTAGTTATATTCTTGTATATAGGAGGCAGTATTATAGTAGTTATATTCTTGTATATAGGAGGCAGTATTATAGTAGTTATATTCTTGTATATAGGAGACAGTATTATAGTAGTTATATTCTTGTATATAGCAGCAGTATTATAGGAGTTATATTCTTGTATATAGGAGCAGTATTATAGTAGATATATTCTTGTATATAGGAGCAGTATTATAGTAGTTATATTCTTGTATATAGGAGCAGTATTATAGTAGTTATATTCTTGTATATAGAAGCAGTATTATAGTAGTTATATTCTTGTATATAGGAGCAGTATTATAGTAGTTATATTCTTGTATATAGGAGGCAGTATTATAGTAGTTATATTCTTGTATATAGGAGCAGTATTATAGTAGTTATATTCTTGTATATAGGAGTAGTATTATAGTAGTTATATTCTTGTATATAGGAGTAGTATTATAGTAGTTATATTCTTGTATATAGGAGCAGTATTATAGTAGTTATATTCTTGTATATAGGAGTAGTATTATAGTAGTTATATTCTTGTATATAGGAGCAGTAGTATAGTAGATATATTCTTGTATATAGGGGCAGTAGTATAGTAGATATATTCTTGTATATAGGAGGCAGTATTATAGTAGTTATATTCTTGTATATAGGAGCAGTATTATAGTAGTTATATTCTTGTAAATAGGGGCAATATTATAGTAGTTATATTCTTGTATATAGGAACAGTATTATAGTAGTTATATTCTTGTATATAGGAGCAGTATTGTAGTAGTTATATTCTTGTATATAGGGGTAGTTTTATAGTAGTTATATACTTGCTCACAGGACGTATTTTTCTGTTTTTAAATGTTTTGTAAACGATTTTTTAGTACTTTACTTTTTGTTTTAATGCAGATTTTATAATATTTGTAATAAATCCTCTTCGTTGTGAACTGAGATAAATTATTTGTCTGTATAGACTTGTTTGAGTGAAATCTGTTCTTATACAGAAGCATGTTAGTGGGTGACGGTTTACGGTTTTATATTATCTCTGTGTTCATCATTAAGATACTGGACAAACTCCTTGAAGAAGTTTTCACTCCAGATTATAAAGATGTCGTCTATATATCGGAGTCACATATTTATGTATTGAACAAAAGGATTAGTAGGATTATGGATCATGCAGGATTCTGAAGATATATAAATGATCTAGTGTCATGTGACAGGATCCCCATTACGAGGGGTTTTCTACAATGAGATCCTTCAGCTTAGATCTCTTCTACAATCTGATCCTTACAATCCAACCACAAGCCCATCCGACCTGACTCCTCATGAACCCGGAGCGATATCTCAGAGGGAATGTTATAGTTATGTGTAATAAAGAGACCTCTACATACCTACCTGACACTGCTATATACCTACCTGACACTGCTATATACCTACCTGATACTTCTATATATACCTACCTGACACTGCTATATACCTACCTGATACTTCTATATACCTACCTGACACTGCTATATACCTACCTGACACTGCTATATACCTACCAGACACTGCTATATACCTACCTGATACTTCTATATATACCTACCTGACACTGCTATATACCTACCTGACACTGCTATATATACCTGCCTGACACTGCTATATATACCTGCCTGAAACTGCTATATATACCTACCTGACACTGCTATATATACCTACCAGACACTGCTATATACCTACCTGATACTTCTATATATACCTACCTGACACTGCTATATATACCTACCTGACACTTCTCTATACCTACCTGACACTGCTATATATACCTGCCTGACACTGCTATATATACCTACCTGACACTGCTATATACCTACCTGACACTGCTATATACCTACCTGATACTTCTATATATACCTACCTGACACTGCTATATACCTACCTGATACTTCTATATACCTACCTGTCACTGCTATATACCTACCTGACACTGTTATATACCTACCAGACACTGCTATATAGCTACCTGATACTTCTATATATACCTACCTGACACTGCTATATATACCTGCCTGACACTGCTATATATACACCTACCTGACACTTCTATATACCTACCTGACACTGCTATATATACCTGCCTGACACTGCGCTGGAGCTCTGAAATTTTATGGGCCAGTGCGCCCATAATTAGTGTTTGTACCTGACACTACATTGTAAAGTCCCTGCACCTCCCAGACTTCCCTGACGGAGACATCCCCTTATATTCATCTGAGACCCCCAGAGACATCCCCTAATATTCATCTGAGACCCCCGGAGACATCCCCTAATATTTATCTGAGACCCCCGAAAACATCCCCTAATATTCATCTGAGACCCCCAGAGACATCCCCTAATATTCATCTGAGACCCCCGGAGACATCCCCTAATATTCATCTGAGACCCCCGGAGACATCCCCTAATATTCATCTGAGACCCCCAGAGACATCCCCTAATATTCATCTGAGACCCCCGGAGACATCCCCTAATATTCATCTGAGACCCCCGGAGACATCCCCTAATATTCATCTGAGACCCCCAGAGACATCCCCTAATATTCATCTGAGATCCCCGGAGACATCCCCTATTATTCATCTGAGACCCCTGGAGACATCCCCTAATATTCAACTAAGACCCCCAGAGACATCCCCTAATATTCATCTGAGACCCCCGGAGACATCCCCTAATATTCATCTGAGACCCCCAGAGACATCCCCTAATATTCATCTGAGACCCCCAGAGACATCCCCTAATATTCATCTGAGACCCCCAGAGACATCCCCTAATATTCATCTGAGACCCCCGGAGACATCCCCTAATATTTATCTGAGACCGCCGGAGACATCCCCTAATATTCATCTGAGACCCCCAGAGACATCCCCTAATATTCATCTGAGACCCCCAGAGACATCCCCTAATATTCATCTGAGACCCCCAGAGACATCCCCTAATATTCAGCTGAGACCCCCGGAGACATCCCCTAATATTCAGCTGAGACCCCCGGAGACATCCCCTAATATTCATCTGAGACCCCCAGAGACATCCCCTAATATTCATCTGAGACCCCCAGAGACATCCCCTAATATTCATCTGAGACCCCCGGAGACATCCCCTAATATTCATCTGAGACCCCAGGAGACGTCCCCTAATATTCATCTGAGACCCCCGGAGACATCCCCTAATATTCATCTGAGACCCCCAGAGACATCCCTTAATATTCATCTGAGACCCCCGGAGACATCCCCTAATATTCATCTGAGACCCCCGGAGACATCCCCTAATATTCATCTGAAACCCCCAGAGACATCCCCTAATATTCATCTGAGACCCCGGAGACATCCCCTAATATTCATCTGAGACCCCCGGAGACAGCCCCTAATATTCATCTGAGACCCCCGGAAACATTCCCTAATATTCATCACAGATCTGAGACCCCCGGAGATATTCCCTAATATTCATCACTGATCTGAGACCCCCGGAGACATCCCCTAATATTCATCGCTGATCTGAGACCCCCGGAGACATCCCCTAATATTCATCACAGATTTGAGACCCCCGGAGACATCCCCTAATATTCATCACTGATCTGAGACCCCCGGAGACATCCCCTAATATTCATCACAGATCTGAGACCCCCGGAGATATTCCCTAATATTCATTACTGATCTGAAACCCCCGGAAACATCCCCTAATATTCATCACTGATCTGAGACCCCCGGAGACATCCCCTAATATTCATCACTGATCTGAGACCCCCGGAGACATCCCCTAATATTCATCACAGATCTGAGACCCCCGGAGATATTCCCTAATATTCATCACTGATCTGAGACCCCCGGAGATATTCCCTAATATTCATCACTGATCTGAGACCCCCGGAGACATCCCCTAATATTCATCACAGATCTGAGACCCCAGGAGACATCCCCTAATATTCATCACTGATCTGAGACCCCCGGAGACATCCCCTAATATTCATCACTGATCTGAGACCCCCGGAGACATCCCCTAATATTCATCACTGATCTGAGACCCCCGGAGACATCCCCTAATATTCATCACAGATCTGAGACCCCCGGAGACATCCCCTAATATTCATCACAGATCTGAGACCCCCGGAGATATTCCCTAATATTCATCACTGATCTGAGACCCCCGGAGACATCCCCTAATATTCATCACAGATCTGAGACCCCCGGAGACATCCCCTAATAATCATCACAGATTTGAGACCCCCGGAGACATCCCCTAATATTCATCACTGATCTGAGACCCCCGGAGACATCCCCTAATATTCATCACAGATCTGAGACCCCCGGAGACATTCCCTAATATTCATTACTGATCTGAGACCCCCGGAGATATTCCCTAATATTCATCACTGATCTGAGACCCCCGGAGACATCCCCTAATATTCATCACAGATTTGAGACCCCTTGAGACATCCCCTAATATTCATCACTGATCTGAGACCCCCGGAGACATCCCCTAATATTCATCACAGATCTGAAACCCCCGGAGACATTCCCTAATATTCATTACTGATCTGAGACCCCCGGAGACATCCCCTAATATTCATCACTGATCTGAGACCCCGGAGACATCCCCTAATATTCATCACTGATCTGAGACCCCCGGAGACATCCCCTAATATTCATTACTGATCTGAGACCCCCGGAGACATTCTCTAATATTCATTACTGATCTGAGACCCCCGGAGACATCCCCTAATATTCATCACTGATCTGAGACCCCCGGAGACATCCCCTAATATTCATCACTGATCTGAGACCCCCGGAGACCTCATTACTTCATTACAATTGTTTTCTTTTCCCAGGTTCCTCCATGATCCCATTTTAAGATCAAAGAGTCGCGACATTTACCGCCCGTCCACCGGAGCCTCCATGCTGCTGGCCGCCATACACACATGTGACCAGGTGAGGAGCTGTGGGGACCACTTATATATAATCGCCAAACTAACCGTATAATCAGAAGTCTACTGTATTATCGAATGATGTCATTATGGGGGATCGAGGGCACAATGTGACAGAATGGACCGGGGGGGTGAAGACTTTCTGGATACATTGTACATAGTGACGGGGGTGTGAAGACTTTCTGGATACGTTGTATATAGTGACGGGGGTGTGAAGACTTTCTGGATACGTTATATATAGTGACGGGGGGTGAAGACTTTCTGGATACGTTGTATATAGTGATGGGGGGGTGAAGACTTTCTGGATATGTTGTATATAGTGATCGGGGTGTGAAGACTTTCTGGATACATTGTATATAGTGATCGGGGTGTGAAGACTTTCTGGATACATTGTATATAGTGATGGGGGGGTGAAGACTTTCTGGATACGTTGTATATAGTGACGGGGGGTGTGAAGACTTTATGGATACGTTGTATATAGTGATGGGGGGTGAAGACTTTCTGGATACGTTGTATATAGTGATGGGGGGGGAAGACTTTCTGGATACGTTGTATATAGTGATAGGGGGGTGAAGACTTTCTGGATACATTGTATATAGTGATAGGGGGGTGAAGACTTTCTGGATAAGTTGTATATAGTGATAGGGGGGTGAAGACTTTCTGGATACATTGTATATAGTGATGGGGGGTGAAGACTTTCTGGATACATTGTATATAGTGATGGGGGGTGAAGACTTTCTGGATACATTGTATATAGTGATGGGGGGTGAAGACTTTCTGGATACATTGTATATAGTGATGGGGGGTTGAAGACTTTCTGGATACGTTGTATATAGTGATCGGGGGGTGAAGACTTTCTGGATACGTTGTATATAGTGATGGGGGGGGGGTGAAGACTTTCTGGATACATTGTATATAGTGATCGGGGGGTGAAGACTTTCTGGATACGTTGTATATAGTGATGGGGGGGGTGAAGACTTTCTGGATACGTTGTATATAGTGATGGGGGGGTGAAGACTTTCTGGATACATTGTATATAGTGATGGGGGGGTGAAGACTTTCTGGATACATTGTATATAGTGATGGGGGGGTGAAGACTTTCTGGATACATTGTATATAGTGACCGGGGGGTGAAGACTTTCTGGATGCATTGTATATAGTGACCGGGGGTGAAGACTTTCTGGATACGTTGCATATAGTGATGGGGGGGGGGTGAAGACTTTCTGGATACATTGTATATAGTGATGGGGGGGTGAAGACTTTCTGGATACATTGTATATAGTGATGGGGGGTGAAGACTTTCTGGATACGTTGTATATATTGATCGGGGGGGTCGAAGACTTTCTGGATACATTGTATATAGTGATGGGGGGTGAAGACTTTCTGGATACGTTGTATATAGTGATCGGGGGGGGTGAAGACTTTCTGGATACATTGTATATAGTGATGGGGGGTGAAGACTTTCTGGATACGTTGTATATAGTGATGGGGGGTGAAGACTTTCTGGATACATTGTATATAGTGATGGGGGGGTGAAGACTTTCTGGATACATTGTATATAGTGACCGGGGGTGAAGACTTTCTGGATACGTTGTATATAGTGATCGGGGGGGTTGAAGACTTTCTGGATACATTGTATATAGTGATGGGGGGTGAAGACTTTCTGGATACGTTGTATATAGTGATGGGGGGGTGAAGACTTTCTGGATACATTGTATATAGTGATCGGGGGGGGTGAAGACTTTCTGGATACATTGTATATAGTGATCGGGGGGGTGAAGACTTTCTGGATACGTTGTATATAGTGATCGGGGGGGTGAAGACTTTCTGGATACGTTGTATATAGTGATGGGGGGTGAAGACTTTCTGGATACATTGTATATAGTGATGGGGGGGTGAAGACTTTCTGGATACATTGTATATAGTGACCGGGGGTGAAGACTTTCTGGATACGTTGTATATAGTGACCGGGGGTGAAGACTTTCTGGATACGTTGTATATAGTGATGGGGGGGGGTGAAGACTTTCTGGATACATTGTATATAGTGATGGGGGGTGAAGACTTTCTGGATACATTGTATATAGTGATGGGGGGGGTGAAGACTTTCTGGATACATTGTATATAGTGACCGGGGGTGAAGACTTTCTGGATACATTGTATATAGTGATGGGGGGTGAAGACTTTCTGGATACATTGTATATAGTGATGGGGGGTGAAGACTTTCTGGATACATTGTATATAGTGATGGGGGGTGAAGACTTTCTGGATACGTTGTATATAGTGATGGGGGGGGGTGAAGACTTTCTGGATACATTGTATATAGTGATGGGGGGTGAAGACTTTCTGGATACGTTGTATATAGTGATGGGGGGGGTGAAGACTTTCTGGATACATTGTATATAGTGATCGGGGGGGGGGGGTGAAGACTTTCTGGATACGTTGTATATAGTGATCGGGGGGGGGGGGTGAAGACCTTCTGGATACATTGTATATAGTGACCGGGGGTGAAGACTTTCTGGATACGTTGTATATAATGTATTGCGGTCGTACGTGTTTCCTCTTGGATGAGTTTTCGTCTGGTCATGTGATCTCTGGCGACGCCTTCATGGTGAATAGTAATGAATGATCTTGTTATACGGAATTAGTTGCGTTGTTTATTTGTTCCGTCGCCGCCTTCTACTTGTTATACGGAATTAGTTGCGTTGTTTGTTCCGTCGCCGCCTTCGACTTGTTATACGGAATTAGTTGCGTTGTTTATTTGTTCCGTCGCCGCCTTCTACTTGTTATACGGAATTAGTTGCGTTGTTTATTTGTTCCGTTGCCGCCTTCTACTTGTTATACGGAATTAGTTGCGTTGTTTGTTCCGTCGCCGCCTTCGACTTGTTATACGGAATTAGTTGCGTTGTTTATTTGTTCCGTCGCCGCCTTCTACTTGTTATACGGAATTAGTTGCGTTGTTTGTTCCGTCGCCGCCTTCTACTTGTTATACGGAATTAGTTGCGTTGTTTATTTGTTCCGTCGCCGCCTTCTACTTGTTATACGGAATTAGTTGCGTTGTTTGTTCCGTCGCCGCCTTCTACTTGTTATACGGAATTAGTTGCGTTGTTTGTTCCGTCGCCGCCTTCTACTTGTTATACGGAATTAGTTGCGTTGTTTATTTGTTCCGTCGCCGCCTTCGACTTGTTATACGGAATTAGTTGCGTTGTTTGTTCCGTCGCCGCCTTCTACTTGTTATACGGAATTAGTTGCGTTGTTTGTTCCGTCGCCGCCTTCTACTTGTTATACGGAATTAGTTGCGTTGTTTATTTGTTCCGTCGCCGCCTTCTACTTGTTATACGGAATTAGTTGCGTTGTTTGTTCCGTCGCCGCCTTCTACTTGTTATACGGAATTAGTTGCGTTGTTTATTTGTTCCGTTGCCGCCTTCTACTTGTTATACGGAATTAGTTGCGTTGTTTGTTCCGTCGCCGCCTTCGACTTGTTATACGGAATTAGTTGCGTTGTTTGTTCCATCGCCGCCTTCTACTTGTTATACGGAATTAGTTGCGTTGTTTGTTCCGTCGCCGCCTTCTACTTGTTATACGGATCAATACACTCAGTCAATTGTTTCCTGGAATTTAATTAATACAAAGTAAAGATCCGGGACGGGACCGCCCCCTGGTGGTGGGAAATGACTCAAAGATGATTAACACTTTGTTTGCCAACCATAATGTATCACGGAGCCTATAAAAGGTTAAATGACGCAGGATAGGTGGGGGTCTCATCAATGGGGGCAGCACTGAGCACTGAGACCCCCACTGATCAAAAGTGACACTTTAAGCCAACAACGGTGCCGAATGTGGTAAATCAGCCCCACAGACAGTAAAGGGTTACTCCGGGGAAAATAACTTATCAGACACATGATCGCGGGGGTCCCAGGACCTGTCCTTGGTGCTCTCTGGCCCCCACCATGGGCGGGTAAGTAGCCGGGGTCCGGTTCAGGAGAAGAGGGACCCCCCAGGGATCAGACACTTGTACCCTCTCCTGTTCTTTGGAGATTCAGTTCCCCGGAGTTCCCCTTTAATAGGGATGAGGTGTAATACCAGGTCCAGCCTGTGGAATACAGTGGCGCTGTTTCTAGAGAATATAAATGTACCGTAGACTTCCTTATTAATCCAGGACAAGGGAATAGAGTTTGTCCCCATAACAGAGAGGACTCTGGGGGAGCTGAAGCTGACGTGGAGATTAACCCCTGCCACTCTTGTCTCCGCCAGGTTAGCGCCTACGGATATATGACACCAAACTACGCAGAATTCTCCGACCACTACTTCGACTCCAGTCACCACCGGGTCGTCTTCTACTCCAACCACAACTACCGCCGGGAGATGAAGCTGTGGCAGGCGCTGCACAACGCCGGAGCGATAAAGCTCTACATGAGGGACTAAAGATGGCGGCATCGGAATGGTTCATGTGCCAAAGGGGTGGGGCCTGGGAAGGGGGTGGGACCTTCACCCAGGACCCTCCCATTTGATGGGGAATAATTTTATACAGGGGCAGAAAACAAAGCAGATGGACGCCATTGGGAGATCCGCTGAAGCTGCACCGTTCTCCTGCAGTGGCCACTAGTGGTGGATTGTGGTATTGCTTTGCATTTTTAGTGATAGAGAAGCTTATGGGGAAGAATTTGGGGAATTTCATTTACTCTTCTATGACCGTCCGATATTCTGGAGTATCTGATAATTCGGAATCTATCAGGCCCCATGGATGAGGAATTGAAGGAATTTTACTGCCAATTTAGGAAGTCGTGGAGAAACTTTAAAAGGGTGGCAGCCATCTTGGTTGTCACCCACCCTTTTGAATGATATTGGTGTCAGTAGATGTGACACAAGGTCTTAGAGCAGCGTTTACCAACCAGGGTGACTCCAGCTGTTGCAACTCCCAGTATACCCAGACAGCCGAAAGCCTGTCTGCCTCCTCCAGATGATCTGCCCCTGAAAGGTAAATCAAGGCTTCCCTCCCATTTCATCCCTTAGTGCAGTGATCTTCACGCTTTGGCCCTCCAGCTGTTGCAAAACTAAAACTCCCAGTATGCCCAGATAGCCAGAGGCCTGTCTGCCCCCTCTAGAGGATCCGCACTGTCCCTGAAAGGTAACTCAAGGTTTCCCTCTTATCTCTATCGCAAGTGCAGTTGTCTTCACATTGCAGCCCTCCAGCTGTTGCAAAACTACAAATCCCAGCATGCCGGGAGTCTGTCTCCTCTAGAGGATCCATACTGTCCCTGAAAGGTAAATCAAAGCTTCCCTCTCACCTCATCCCTTAGTGCGGTGGTCTTCACACTTTGGACTTCCCAGCTGTTCTAAAACTACATCTCCCAGCATGCCTAGACAGACAACAGCCTGTCTTCCTCCTCCAGAGGATCCATTCTGTCCGTGAAAGGTAAATCAAGGCTTCCCTCTCATCTTATCCCTTAGTGCAGTGGTCTTCACACTTCAGCCCTCCAGTTGTTGCAAAACTATAACTCCCACCATGCCCGGACAGCCTTTGGCTGTCCGGGCATGCTGGGAGTTGTAGTTTTGCAACAGCTGGAGGCACCCTGGTTGGGAAACACTGTTCTAGAGGGATTTTCTTTGATCTTAGGCAGAAGTGTCTACGGAGAAATGTTCTGTCTCATTAAGCTGTAATTTAATAATTTATTTTTATTTTTATTTTCTTGAAGTAATTGTGAGAATAATAAAATGAATTATTACTATTTAATAAATGAATATTATTTTTTATTAGCGGCTCGGTGTCATGTGTCCAATCGCGGTCAAAATGCAAAGTCAGAGGCATCATGGGAAATGTAGGCAGCATGAGGAAATCATGTCTGTTCTGAAATAGAAATTAATATGACTGAAAACCCACGCGTCTGCCACATCAAATAAAACAGGTAAACACAAGGCGCACACAAGAACCTCTACATGTGACCCGACTCCTTTTATTGGACAAGTAACTTTGTGTGAAGCTTTAACTTATCCAAGTGACACGTTCACCCGTCAATTGTTGGAAAACTACAAAAATCGGTATTTTCCAAATAGTCAGGTCACATAAACATCCTTTTACGGTTTTTTTAGTATGTCAGGGGCAAAAAAGTATAAAATAAAATGATTTAGTTATTTTTGTAAATATTTATTTATCTTTATATTTAAATAGTTTGTCATTTGGTTATATAGTTTATTTTTATTTATTAATTTGATTATGTAGTTATTCATTTAGTTATTTAGTAATTTATTTAAATAACCAAATAACTAAATTACTAAAAGAATAACTAAATAAATGAAATTAATTAAATACTAAATTAATAACTACATAAATAACCAAATAACTAAATAAATAACTAAATAAATCAAATTAATTAATTACTAAATTAATAACTAAATAAATAACCAAATAACTAAATAAATAACTAAATAAATCAAATTAATTAATTACTAAATTAATAACTACATAAATAAATAAATTAATAAAAATAAACTAAATAAATAACCAAAATAACTAAATAAATAACAATTTAGTTTATTTTTATTAATTTATTTATGTAGTTATTAATTTAGTAATTTATTTAGCTATTTATTTAGTTATTTGGTTATTTATTTAGTTATTAATTTAGTAATGAATTAATTTGATTTATTTAGTTATTTGGTTATTTATTTTTTAACCAATTCATTTCTGAAGTGTATTTGAGAGGCCTTGATGCTAGAAACCCCCTTATATCATCTTATCGCCCCCATGATAAATGCTGAACCCCTCAAATAAGTCGCATTAGGATTTTAAAACTTTGTTAACCCTTTAGGTGGTTCCCAGGAATTAGGACAAAGTGGAGAAGAAATGAAACAATAATTTTTTCTATCCATTTCATTCTGTAACAGGAAAAAACGTTTTTTCTTGATATTTATGACGCGGAGTCTACGGTTTTTGGAAGCGCTGTCTGACCCATACACAGACCTCAGAAATAAAGGGGCACCCTGTGGATGTTTGATACTTTCAGGTGTTTTTCAGGCACCAAATTTGGTTTACAAAATAGTTGAGGAGCCAAAACTAAAATATACCCCCCCCCCCCATAAAAAAGCCGCTATTTTGGAAAGTACACATAAAAAGTGTTGTCAGATAAGAACCATTCAGTCAATATTTACGCCATTCCCTGTGCAGGATTAATACCATTATATTGTTATAGTACAAGGCGGAGCGGACGCGGTGATACCGATCATGTATGGGGGGGGGGGCGGCTTTCTTCACTTTTTGTAATAATATATTGGGCAGTTTTTTTATGTGATTTTTACACTTTTTTTTATATATATATTTTTTAAACATTTTATTTGTAGTCCCCTTATCTGCCATCACCTGATCTGCACTGCTGTAAGCTGTTTGGATTCCATACCTGTTAGACCTGTAGCCTCCGGTTGCTATGGTAACCATCGGAAGCCCGTGGTCACATTGCAGGGTCTGGTGGTCACACGTGGAACTCCCTCCCCTTGAGAACTCGAGTATAAAAATTTGTATTGCATTTTGCTATTATGCCCGGGCTGCAGCAACTAAAAATGTTTCTTTAAAGGGGTACTCCAGGGAACTGAACTTATCAGACAAGTGTCTAATCGCAGGGGAAGCAAATGCTATTGGCCCCGAACAATCCCCCCCAAACCGCGATTTCCCATATGGGGCCCTATCTACTTAGTCATCAGCGTGCTCTGGCCCCCACCTTCCTGGATGAGCACAAGTGATGCCCTGCTCAGCCAATCACCATCTGCAGCCATGGCGAACCTCAACCAGTGATTGGCTGAGAAGGTCTTCACTTGTGCTTGTCCAGGAAGGTGGTCAGAGCGTGTCAAGGACTAAGTAGTCAGGGCCCCATACAGGAATTCACAGGGGGTCCCATTGGTCAGTCACTTATCCCCTATCCTGTGAAGTACCTTAACTCTCCTCCTGCCGCTCCCCCAATCGCTCTCCTACACCCTGGCCCCTGTCTTCTTCTGGTTTTGGTGCCCTAGGAATTATATATCCCTAACAAATAGCATTTATATCTTGCTCACTTGCTTTGTGTTCTTGCCTTGTGGAGGGGGCGTGTCCATCTCTCTCCCTGACTGTGGATGCATATAGTTTCTATTTGTTCTTAGTAAAGCTGGATGCTAATCAACAAAACGCTCACTATGTGCGTCATTCAGCTTTCACAGACTCCTTAAAGCGTACCTGTCATAGTGCAAAAAAAGAAGAAAAAGTGATCTGTTACTCAGGACCCAATCCTGATCATGTGTATATAATTGTTATGTGTCTCGGACCTATATATCCAGAGATATCAGCATTTATCTGCTGCTCTGTTACTTTTCCATTGTGCAGGCTGGAGGGGGCGTGTCAGTCTGGGCTGGAGGGGGTGTGTCAGCCTGGGCTGAAGGGGGCGTGTCAGCCTGGGCTGGAGGGGGCGTGTCAGTCTGGGCTGGAGGGGGCGTGTCAGTCTGGGCTGGAGGGGGCGTGTCAGTCTGTCTCCCTCACTGTGATGACTCATCTGCTCTGATTCTGGGGAGGAGCCTGGGCAGTCAGCCAACTCTACTCTGTAACCCTTTCCTCTCTGGTTTCATGCTGTACATGTTACACAGAGGAAGATGCTTGTAGCTTGCCTGCAATATTCCCAGGGCCGGTTTTAGGCCTAACGTGGCCCTAGGCAAAATCAAAAGAAGGGCCCCAAAAGTCGTAATAGTGCACTAACCAGATTTGCACATTTTTGGTCACTTCAAATACCATAAAACATATCTAAAAAGCAATTGAAAAGTCCCATCAAAATTAAAATAGTCCCGAGAAAAACTACAGATCACAGCGCAAAAAATGACCTCAAACATCCCCATATACAGGAAAATAAAAGAGTTATAGGGATCAGAATAGTACAATTTTATATTGTTGTATAGTTCCCCCCCCCCCCACATTAGGATGGCAGTATAGTTCCCCCCCATTAGGTGCAGTGTAGTTCCCCCACATTAGGTGCAGTACAGTTCCTCCCACATTAGGTGCAGTACAGTTCCCCCACATTAGGTGCAGTACAGTTCCCCCACATTAGGTGCAGTATAGTTCCCCCACATTAGGTTGACAGTATAGTTCCCCCCACATTTGGTGCAGTACAGTTCCCCCACATTAGGTGCAGTATAGTTCCCCCACATTAGGTGCAGTACAGTTCCCCCACATTAGGTGCAGTACAGTTCCCCCACATTAGGTGCAGTACAGTTCCCCCACATTAGGTGCAGTACAGTTCCCCCACATTAGGTTGGCAGTATAGTTCCCCCCACATTTGGTGCAGTATAGTACTCCACATTAGGTGCAGTATAGCTCCCCCACATTAGGTTGGCAGTATAGTTCCCCCACATTAGGTGCAGTATAGTTCCCCCCACATTAGGTGCAGTATAGTTCCCCCACATTAGGTGCAGTACAGTTCCCCCACATTAGGTGCAGTACAGTTCCCCCACATTAGGTGCAGTGTAGTTCCCCCACATTAGGTGCAGTACAGTTCCCCCCACATTAGGTGCAGTACAGTTCCCCCACATTAGGTGCAGTACAGTTCCCCCCACATTAGGTGCAGTGTAGTTCCCCCACATTAGGTGCAGTACAGTTCCCCCCACATTAGGTGCAGTGTAGTTCCCCCACATTAGGTGCAGTACAGTTCCCCCACATTAGGTGCAGTATAGTTCCCCCACATTAGGTGCAGTACAGTTCCCCCACATTAGGTTGGCAGTATAGTTCCCCCCACATTTGGTGCAGTATAGTACTCCACATTAGGTGCAGTATAGCTCCCCCACATTAGGTTGGCAGTATAGTTCCCCCACATTAGGTGCAGTATAGTTCCCCCCACATTAGGTGCAGTATAGTTCCCCCACATTAGGTGCAGTATAGTTCCCCCACATTAGGTGCAGTACAGTTCCCCCACATTAGGTGCAGTGTAGTTCCCCTACATTAGGTGCAGTACAGTTTCCCCCACATTAGGTGCAGTACAGTTCCCCCCACATTAGGTGCAGTGTAGTTCCCCCACATTAGGTGCAGTACAGTTCACCCCACATTAGGTGCAGTACAGTTCCCCCACATTAGGTGCAGTATAGTTCCCCCACATTAGGTTGGCAGTATAGTTCCCCCCACATTTGGTGCAGTATAGTACTCCACATTAGGTGCAGTATAGCTCCCCCACATTAGGTTGGCAGTATAGTTCCCCCACATTAGGTGCAGTATAGTTCCCCCCCACATTAGGTGCAGTATAGTTCCCCCACATTAGGTGCAGTACAGTTCCCCCACATTAGGTGCAGTGTAGTTCCCCCACATTAGGTGCAGTACAGTTCCCCCACATTAGGTGAAGTACAGTTTCCCCCACATTAGGTGCAGTATAGTTTCCCCACATTAGGTGCAGTATAGTTTCCCCACATTAGGTTGGCAGTACAGTTCCCCCACATTAGGTTGGCAGTATAGTCCCCCACATTAGAAGCAGTATAGTTCCCCCACATTAGGTGCAGTACAGTTCCCCCACATTAGGTGCAGTGTAGTTTCCCCACATTAGGTGCAGTATAGTTTCCCCACATTAGGTTGGCAGTACAGTTCCCCCACATTAGGTTGGCAGTATAGTCCCCCACATTAGAAGCAGTACAGTTCCCCCACATTAGGTGCAGTGTAGTTCCCCCACATTAGGTGCAGTACAGTTCCCCCACATTAGGTGCAGTGTAGTTCCCCCACATTAGGTGCAGTACAGTTCCCCCACATTAGGTGCAGTACAGTTCCCCCACATTAGGTGCAGTACAGTTCCCCCACATTAGGTGCAGTATAGTTCCCCCACATTAGGTGCAGTACAGTTCCCCCACATTAGGTTGGCAGTATAGTTCCCCCCACATTTGGTGCAGTATAGTACTCCACATTAGGTTGGCAGTATAGTTCCCCCCACATTTGGTGCAGTACAGTTCCCCCACATTAGGTGCAGTGTAGTTCCCCCACATTAGGTGAAGTACAGTTCCCCCACATTAGGTGCTGTACAGTTCCCCCCACATTAGGTGCAGTACAGTTCCCCAACATTAGGTGCAGTACAGTTCCCCCCACATTAGGTGCAGTGTAGTTCCCCCACATTAGGTGCAGTACAGTTCCCCCACATTAGGTGCAGTACAGTTCCCCCACATTAGGTGCAGTACAGTTCCCCCCACATTAGGTGCAGTGTAGTTCCCCCACATTAGGTGTAGTACAGTTCCCCCCACATTAGGTGCAGTGTAGTTCCCCCACATAGGTGCAGTACAGTTCCCCCACATTAGGTGCAGTATAGTTCCCCCACATTAGGTGCAGTACAGTTCCCCCACATTAGGTTGGCAGTATAGTTCCCCCCACATTTGGTGCAGTATAGTACTCCACATTAGGTGCAGTATAGCTCCCCCACATTAGGTTGGCAGTATAGTTCCCCCACATTAGGTGCAGTATAGTTCCCCCACATTAGGTGCAGTACAGTTCCCCCACATTAGGTGCAGTACAGTTCCCCCACATTAGGTGCAGTGTAGTTCCCCCACATTTGGTGCAGTACAGTTCCCCCCACATTAGGTGCAGTACAGTTCCCCCCACATTAGGTGCAGTACAGTTCCCCCCACATTAGGTGCAGTGTAGTTCCCCCACATTAGGTGCAGTACAGTTCCCCCCACATTAGGTGCAGTGTAGTTCCCCCACATTAGGTGCAGTACAGTTCCCCCACATTAGGTGCAGTATAGTTCCCCCACATTAGGTGCAGTACAGTTCCCCCACATTAGGTTGGCAGTATAGTTCCCCCCACATTTGGTGCAGTATAGTACTCCACATTAGGTGCAGTATAGCTCCCCCACATTAGGTTGGCAGTATAGTTCCCCCACATTAGGTGCAGTGTAGTTCCCCCACATTAGGTGCAGTGTAGTTCCCCCACATTAGGTGCAGTGTAGTTCCCCCACATTAAGTGCAGTACAGTTCCCCCCCACATTAGGTGCAGTACAGTTCCCCCACATTAGGTACAGTATAGTTCCCCCACATTAGGTGCAGTATAGTTCCCCCCACATTAGGTGCAGTATAGTTCCCCCATATTAGGTGCAGTATAGTTCCCCCACATTAGGTGCAGTATAGTTCCCCCACATTAGGTGCAGTATAGTTCCCCCACATTAGGTGCAGTAGAGTTCCCCCCACATTAGGTGCAGTATAGTTCCCCCCACATTAGGTGCAGTATAGTTCCCCCAGATTAGGTTGGCAGTATAGTTCCCCCCCACATTAGGTGCAGTATAGGTCCCCCCACATTAGGTGCAGTATAGTTCCCCCCACATTAGGTGCAGTATAGTTCCCCCACATTAGGTGCAGTATAGTTCTCCACATTAGGTGCAGTATAGTTCCCCCACATTAGGTTGGCAGTATAGTTCCCCCCCCCCCCACATTAGATGCAGTATAGTTCCCCCCACATTAGGTGCAGTATAGTTCCCCCACATTAGGTGCAGTATAGTTCTCCACATTAGGTGCAGTATAGTTTTCTACATTAGGTGCAGTATAGTTCCCCCACATTAGGTGCAGTATAGTTCCCCCACATTAGGTTGGCAATATAGTTCCCCCCACATTAGGTGCAGTATAGTTCCCCCCCACATTAGGTGCAGTATAGTTCCCCCACATTAGGCTGGCAGTATAGTTCCCCCCACATTAGGTGCAGTATAGTTCCCCCACATTAGGTGCAGTATAGTTCCCCCACATTATGTTGGCAGTATAGTTCCCCCCACATTAGGTGCAGTATAGTTCCCCCCCACATTAGGTGCAGTATAGTTCCCCCACATTAGGTGCAGTATAGTTCTCTACATTAATACAATACAGGAATATGGGTGCACTACTGTGGTAGATGTATACAATGACATTGGCTAATCCCTCAACACTGATGTTAAAATTGAGACATTCGCCAGTGTATCCTTATATTAAGGACACACTAGAGCCCGCACACCAACGCCAAGGTTTCCCAAAATGGCGTGGGACCTAACGCTAACCTACCTGTGCGTGAAAAGCAAAAACCAGGGGCCAGTGGGCAATTACAGTAGCACGAGGTCGACATGTAGCCTCCTCCCAGTTCCCTCCAGTGTGACTGAGCACATATACAATGGGAGGAGGGAGAGAGGCTACAAGCCCCACCCAGTGAGACCACGTTTTTTGTTGTTGTTAGAAAATGTATACGTGGATGTGTGTAAACTCCATATGTAATGCGCCGTGAACATTTTCCAGGCAGCATTATGGTGGCACCTGTGAGGCCGGCACCTATATCAGCCAACCTGGGTGGGGCTTGTAGCCTCTCTCCCCCTCCCATTGTATGTGCCCGGCCTCACTGGATGGAACTGGGAGGAGGCTGCATGTCGACCTCGTGCTGCTGTAATTGCCCACTGGCCCCTGGTTTTTGCTTTTCACGCACAGGTAGGTTAGTGTTAGGTCCCGTGCCATCTTGAGAAACCTTGGCGTTGGTGTGCGGGCTCTGGTGTGTCCTTAATATAAGGATACACTGGCGAATGTCTCCATTTTACATCAGTGTTGAGGGATTAGACAATGTCATTGTTTACATCTACCACAGTAGTGACCTATATCCCTGTATTGTATTCTAATTGTTACACATCCGCACCGTCTATCTGGTGTAGGATTCTATTGTGGCACTTGTAGTCCGCTGCAGGCATCCTCCATTGTATGCATTTTTATGCTGGGGATCGCCCCTAGCAACGGACTACAAGGGCAGGATCTGCTCCCCCAGTATAAATGCACAACTGCATTTGGGGTTGACACCTCCAGCCATTGAGACCACGTTTTTTGTTGTTGTTTGATAGTTCCCCACATTAAGTGCAGTATAGTTCCCCCACATTAAGTGCAGTATAGTTCCCCCCACATTAGGTGCAGTATAGTTCCCCCACATTAGGCGCACTATAGTTCCCCACATTAGGCGCAGTACAGTTCCCCACATTAGGTGCAGTACAGTTCCCCCACATTAGGCGCAGTACAGTTCCCCCACATTAGGTGCAGTACAGTTCCCCACATTAGGCGCAGTACAGTTCCCCCACATTAGGCGCAGTACAGTTCCCCCACATTAGGCGCAGTACAGTTCCCCCACATTAGGTGCAGTACAGTTCCCCCACATTAGGTGCAGTACAGTTCCCCCACATTAGGTGCAGTACAGTTCCCCCACATTAGGTGCAGTATAGTTCCCCACATTAGGTGCAGTATAGTTCTCCCCACATTAGGTGCAGTACAGTTCCCCCACATTAGGTGCAGTATAGTTCCCCCACATTAGGCGCACTATAGTTCCCCACATTAGGCGCAGTACAGTTCCCCACATTAGGTGCAGTACAGTTCCCCCACATTAGGCGCAGTACAGTTCCCCCACATTAGGCGCAGTACAGTTCCCCCACATTAGGCGCAGTACAGTTCCCCCACATTAGGTGCAGTACAGTTCCCCCACATTAGGTGCAGTATAGTTCCCCACATTAGGCGCAGTACAGTTCCCCCACATTAGGCGCAGTACAGTTCCCCCACATTAGGCGCAGTACAGTTCCCCCACATTAGGTGCAGTACAGTTCCCCCACATTAGGTGCAGTACAGTTCCCCCACATTAGGTGCAGTGTAGTTCCCCCACATTAGGTGCAGTATAGTTCTCCACATTAGGTGCAGTATAGTTCTCCACATTAGGTTGGCAGTACAGTTCCCCCACATTAGGTGCAGTGTAGTTCCCCCACATTAGGTGCAGTATAGTTCCCCCACATTAGGTGCAGCATAGTTCCCCCACATTAGGTGCAGTGTAGTTCCCCCACATTAGGTGCAGTATAGTTCCCCCACATTAGGTGCAGTACAGTTCCCCCACATTAGCTGCAGTATAGTTCCCCCACATTAGGTGCAGTACAGTTCCCCCACATTAGGTGCAGTACAGTTCTCCACATTAGGTGCAGTACAGTTCCCCCACATTAGGTTCAGTACAGTTCCCCCACATTAGGTGCAGTACAGTTCCCCACATTAGGTGCAGTACAGTTCCCCCACATTAGGTTCAGTACAGTTCCCCCACATTAGGTGCAGTACAGTTCCCCACATTAGGTGCAGTACAGTTCCCCCACATTAGGTTCAGTACAGTTCCCCCACATTAGGTGCAGTATAGTTCCCCACATTAGGTGCAGTACAGTTCCCCCACATTAGGTTCAGTACAGTTCCCCCACATTAGGTTCAGTACAGTTCCCCCACATTAGGTGCAGTATAGTTCCCCCACATTAGGTTCAGTACAGTTCCCCCACATTAGGTTCAGTACAGTTCTTCACATTAGGTTCAGTATAGTTCTCCACATTAGGTGCAGTATAGTTCCCCCACATTAGTTTGGCAGTATAGTTCCCCCCACATTAGGTGCAGTATAGTTCCCCCCACATTAGGTGCAGTATAGTTCCCCCCACATTAGGTGCAGTATAGTTCCCCCACATTAGGTGACTGCACCTAATGTGGGGAGCTATACTGCACCTAATGTAGGGAACTATACTGCACCATAGCTCCCCACATTAGGTGCAGTACAGTTCTCCACATTAGGTGCAGTATAGCTCCCCGCATTTGGTTGCAGTATAGTTCCCCCCACATTAGGTACAGTACAGTTCCCCCACATTAGGTGCAGTACAGTTCCCCCACATTAGGTGCAGTACAGTTCCCCCACATTAGGTTCAGTACAGTTCCCCCACATTAGGTTCAGTACAGTTCTCCACATTAGGTGCAGCATAGTTCCCCCACATTAGGTGGAGTATAGTTCCCCCACATTAGGTGCAGTATAGTCCCCCCACATTAGGTGCAGTATAGTTCCCCCACATTAGGTGCAGCATAGTTCCCCCACATTAGGTGCAGCATAGTTCCCCCACATTAGGTGCAGCATAGTTCCCCCACATTAGGTGCAGTACAGTTCCCCCACATTAGGTGCAGTACAGTTCCCCCACATTAGGTGCAGCATAGTTCCCCCACATTAGGTGCAGTATAGTTCCCCCACATTAGGTGCAGTATAGTTCCCCCACATTAGGTGCAGTATAGTTCCCCACATTAGGTTAGCAGTATAGTCCCCCACATTAGTAGCTGTATAGTTCCCCACATTAGGTGCAGTATAGTTCCCCACATTAGGTGCAGTATAGTTCCCCACATTAGGTGCAGTACAGTTCCCTCACATTAGGTGCAGTACAGTTCCCCCACATTAGCTGCAGTAAAGTCCCCCACATTAGGTGCAGTATAGTTATCCCACATTAGGTGCGGTATAGTCCCCCACATTAGGTGCAGTACAGTTCCCCCACATTAGGGTTGGCAGTACAGTTCCACTATATTAGGTTGGCAGTATAGTCCCCCACATTAGGTTGGCAGTATAGTCCCCCACATTAGAAGCAGTATAGTTACCCCACATTAGGTGCAGTACAGTTCCCCACATTAGGTGCAGTATAGTTCTCCCACAGACATGTATTACAGACTAGGGTGCAATGCTCTGCACATAACCCCACCTGTATAGAAATGTTCAGACGTCCATGCTATACACATGGAGGGGTATGTGCATACTGCAGAGCATTGCACTCTAGTGTCTGTGGAAGGCACTCAGTAATGGGAGTTAAGGGCGGTCTAAGTGAAAAAGAAAGAGCCCTTAACGTCCATTTGTAACTGAGAAAGAAGCCTTAGTGTTAATGTTGCTAGCCAATCAGAACCTGGGAGGGGTTATATCTATTCTTCTCTCACCCGGTCTATATGTGTGCACATTGTACTTTGTGTTTTCTATAGGTTTCTGTAGCTTTTAGCTCTATTCTAATATTCCTGTTATTATGTGTATCTGTTCGGGTTTAGTCCGTCCCGTTTGTGTCTTTTGGTGTGTGTTCGGAGTCTATTAGGATTTGGGATTTTGTGTCCCTCCATTATTGGAGTTTGTTGTAGTTTATCCGGTTCCTCATAGTGTTAGATCCATTTCCTGAGCTTCGCTTTGTCCCTAACATAGGAGTCAGTTTACTTTGTATCTAGTTTGTATTAGTTCTTTATATCCTGTTCTTAGTCCCTGTTCAGACCAGTTGGGGGCACTTATGGCCATTTTCTTCTGCACATTACACAAAATGTCCACTAGGTGGCAGCAGAATACACAGAATATACTAAGCAAAAGGGGAAAAGACTTAAAAACACAAACACAACAAAATCCACATAATAAAAGTGCAGACAGGAAGCAATGTGCACAAGAACCACAATGCACAAGCCTCCGCCACATTATAGATGGTGGTCTGTAAACGGTGGCCCTCCAGATGTTGTAAAATTACAACTCCTAGCATGCCTGGATGTTACATTATATCAGAAGTCATAAAAGAACGCTACGCCATAGACCGCTCTACTGCAGGACCCTCAGCCTGTGATTCTGTACTGCCCTATGCATGTGTGAAGTGCCCCCTACCGTCCTCCAGGACCCCCCGAGGTGCCTATGCATGTGTGAAGTGCCCCCTACCGTCCTCCAGGACCCCCCGAGGTGCCTATGCATGTGTGAAGTGCCCCCTACCGTCCTCCAGGACCCCCCGAGGTGCTGTGACCATCTGACTTTTGTGGAAGGAGTAATTATATGGCTGCAGAACTATCATAATACTTTATTTTTATTATTTATTATTTTTAATATCAATGCAATATTATTATTATTATTTATTTTATTATTTAATAGAATTTTTTTATTATTTATTTTTATTATTTTTCATTATAAATATTAGCATCAGTTTTGTAATAGTATTTATTAGAGATGAGTGAACTTACAGTAAATTCGATTAGTCACGAACTTCTCGGCTTGGCAGTTGATGAATTTATCCTGTATAAATTAGTTCATCTTTCAGGGGCTCCGGTGGCTGGAAAAGGTGGATCCAGTCCTAGGAAAGTCTCCAGACCACGGAGCACCGAAAAGATGAACTAATTTATACAGGATAAAGTTATCAACTGCCGAGCCGAGAAGTTTGTGACAAATCGAATTTACTGTAACTTTGCTCAGCTCTAGTATTTATTATTATTATTTATCAAAATTATTTTTTGCATTATTGTTACTATTATTTTTATTTTTTGTTTTGTTATTTTTTGGGCTTTAACATCATCATAAATATTTATTTGTTGCAGAATATAAAAGTGACCTTGTGTTACCTCAGGGCCAGGAAATCTGAACTTTGTGCCACCATATGGTTTACATTTCTTTTTAATGACGATAAAGAGAAGATTATGAAGATGTAACCGGTCACCATTAAATATTAACCAGCAGCGTCGCCTGTTCCTGTAGAACAGTATGTCCCAGCTATGTCCCAGCTGTAGCCTATATATATATATATATATATATATATATATATATATATATATATATATGGTATTTACTGCATATATTGTAGATACTTTATAAATATTCTTTATCTACAAACTACACCGCATTACCAAACTGACGACTGGGGAACCATGTATGGGACCAGGAATAAGATGGGGAGCCATGTATGGGACCAGAAATAAGATGGGGAGCCATGTATGGGACCAGAAATAAGATGGGGAGCCATGTATGGGACCAGGAATAAGATGGGGAGCCATGTATGGGACCAGGAATAAGATGGGGAGCCATGTATGGGACCAGGTATAAGATGGGGAGCCATGTATGGGACCAGGAATAAGATGGGGAGCAATGTATGGGACCAGGAATAAGATGGGGAGCCATGTATGGGACCAGGTATAAGATGGGGAGCCGTGTATGGGACCAGGTATAAGATGGGGAGCCATGTATGGGACCAGGAATAAGATGGGGAGCCATGTATGGGACCAGGTATAAGATGGGGAGCCGTGTATGGGACCAGGAATAAGATGGGGAGCCGTGTATGGGACCAGGGATAAGATGGGGAGCCATGTATGGGACCAGGAAAAAAGATGGGGAGCCATGTATGGGACCAGAAATAAGATGGGGAGCCATGTATGGGACCAGGAATAAGATGGGGAGCCATGTATGGGACCAGGAATAAGATGGGGAGCCATGTATGGGACCAGGAATAAGATGGGGAGCCATGCATGGGACCAGGAATAAGATGGGGAGCCATGTATGGGACCAGGAATAAGATGGGGAGCCATGTATGGGACCCGGAATAAGATGAAGAGCCATGTATGGGACCAGGAAAAAGATGGGGAGACATGTATGGGACCAGGAATAAGAAGGGGAGCCATGTATGGGACCAGGAATAAGATGGGGAGCCATGTATGGGACCAGGAATAAGATGAAGAGCCATGTATGGAACCAGGAAAAAGATGGGGAGACATGTATGGGACCAGGAATAAGAAGGGGAGCCAAGCATGGGACCAGAAATAAGATGGGGAGCCAAGCATAGGACCAGGAATAAGAATGGGAGCCAAGCATGGCACCCTGAACAAGATTTGGAGCCGTGTATAGGACCAGGAAAAAGATGGGGAGCCATGTATGGGACCCGGAATAAGAGGGGGAGCCGAGCATGGGACCAGGAATAATATGGGGAGCCGAGCATGGAACCAGGAATAAGATGGGAAGCAATGCATAGGACCAGAAATAAGAACAAGAGCCATGTATGGGACCAGGAATAAGATGGGGAGACGAGCTCGGAACCAGGAATGAGATGGGGAGCCGAGCATGGAACCAGGAATAAGATGGGGAGCCGTGTATGGGACCAGGAATAAGATGGGGAGCAGTGCATAGGACCAGACATAAGATGAAGAGCCATGTATGGGACCAGGAATAAGATGGGGAGCCATGTATGGGACCAGGAATAAGATGGGGAGCTATGTATGGGACCAGGAATAAGATGGGGAGCCATGTATGGGACCAGGAATAATATGGGGAGCTATGTATGGGACCAGGAATAAGATGGGGAGCCATGTATGGGACCAGGAATAAGATGGGGAGCCGAGCATGGAACCAGGAATGAGATGGGGAGCCGAGCATGGAACCAGGAATAAGCCGTGTATAGGACCAGGAATAAGATGGGGAGCAGTGCATAGGACCAGACATAAGATGAAGAGCCATTTATGGGACCAGGAATAATATGGGGAGCCATGTATGGGACCAGGAATAAGATGAAGAGCCATGTATGGGACCAGGAATAAGATGGGGAGACAAGCTCGGAACCAGGAATAAGATGGGGAGCCGTGCATGGGACCAGGAATAAGATGGGGAGACATGTATGGGACCAGGAATAAGATGGGGAGACATATATGGGACCAGGAATAAGATGGGAAGCCATGTATGGGACCAGGAATAAGATGGGGAGCCGAGCATGGGACCAGGAATAAGATGGGGAGACATATATGGGACCAGGAATAAGATGGGAAGCCATGCATTGGACCAGGAATAAGATGGGGAGCCAAGCATGTGACCAGGAATAAGATGGGGAGCCGTGTATGGTACCAGGAATAAGATGCGGAGCCATGTATGGGACCAGGAATAAGATGGGGAGCTATGTATGGGACCAGGAATAAGATGGGGAGCTATGTATGGGACCAGGAATAAGATGGGGAGCCATGTATGGGACCAGAAATAAGATGGGGAGCCATGTATGGGACCAGGAATAAGAGGAGAGGCATGTATGGGACCAGGAATAAGATGGGGAGCCGTGTATGGGACGAGGAAAAAGATGGGGAGCCATGTATGGGACCCGGAATAAGAGGGAGAACCGAGCATGGGACCAGGAATAATATGGGGAGCCGAGCATGGAACCAGGAATAAGTGGGAGCAATGCATAGGACCAGGAATAAGATGGGGAGCCATGTATGGGACCAGCAAAAAGATGGGGAGCCATGTATGGGACCCGGAATAAGAGGGGGAGCCGAGCATGGGACCAGGAATAATATGGGGAGCCGAGCATGGAACCAGGAATAAGATGGGGAGCAATGCATAGGACCAGGAATAAGATGAAGAGCCATGTATGGGACCAGGAATAAGATGGGGAGACGAGCTCGGAACCAGGAATGAGATGGGGAGCCGAGCATGGAACCAGGAATAAGATGGGGAGCCGTGTATGGGACCAGGAATAAGATGGGGAGCAGTGCATAGGACCAGACATAAGATGAAGAGCCATGTATGGGACCAGGAATAAGATGGGGAGCCATGTATGGGACCAGGAATAAGATGGGGAGCTATGTATGGGACCAGGAATAAGATGGGGAGCCATGTATGGGACCAGGAATAATATGGGGAGCTATGTATGGGACCAGGAATAAGATGGGGAGCCATGTATGGGACCAGGAATAAGATGGGGAGCCGAGCATGGAACCAGGAATGAGATGGTGTGCCGTGTATGGGACCAGGAATAATATGGGGAGCCATGTATGGGACCAGGAATAAGATGAAGAGCCATGTATGGGACCAGGAATAAGATGGGGAGACAAGCTCGGAACCAGGAATGAGATGGGGAGCCGAGCATGGAACCAGGAATGAGATGGGGAGCCGAGCATGGAACCAGGAATAAGATGGGGAGCCGTGTATGGGACCAGGAATAAGATGGGGAGCAGTGCATAGGACCAGACATAAGATGAAGAGCCATGTATGGGACCAGGAATAATATGGGGAGCCATGTATGGGACCAGGAATAAGATGGGGAGCCATGTATGGGACCAGTAATAAGATGGGGAGCAATGTATAGGACCAGGAATAAGATGGGGAGCCATGTATGGGACCAGGAATAAGATGGGGAGCCATGTATGGGACCAGGAATAAGATGGGGAGACATGTATGGGACCAGGAATAAGAGGAAAGGCATGTATGGGACCAGGAATAAGATGGGGAGACGTGTACGGGACCAGGAATAAGATGGGAGCCAAGCATGGGGCCAGGAATAAGATGGGCAGCCATGTATGGGACGAGGAAAAAGATGGGGAGCCATGTATGGGACCCGGAATAAGAGGGAGAACCGAGCATGGGACCAGGAATAATATGGGGAGCCGAGCATGGAACCAGGAATGAGATGGGGAGCCGAGCATGGAACCAGGAATAAGATGGGGAGCAGTGCATAGGACCAGACATAAGATGAAGAGCCATGTATGGGACCGGGAATAATATGGGGAGCCATGTATGGGACCAGGAATAAGATGGGGAGCCATGTATGGGACCAGGAATAAGATGGGGAGCCATGTATGAGACCAGGAATAAGATGAAGAGCCATGCATGGGACCAGGAATAAGATGGGGAGCCATGTATGGGACCAGGAATAAGATGGGGAGCCATGTATGGGACCAGGAATAAGAAGAAGAGCCATGCATGGGACCAGGAATAAGATGGGGAGCCATGTATGGGACCAGGAATAAGATGGGGAGCCATGTATGGGACCAGGAATAAGATGGGGAGCCGTGCATAGGACTAGGAATAAGATGGGGAGCCATGTATGGGACCAGGAACTCGATGGGGAGCCGAGCATGGGACCGGGAATAAGATGGGGAGCTATGTATGGGACCAGCAAAAAGATGGGGAGCCGAGCATGGGACCAGGAATAATATTTGGAGCCGTGCATGGGACCAGGAATAAGATGGGGAGCCGTGTATGGGACCAGAAATAAGATGCAGAGCTGTGCATGGGACCAGGAATAAGATGAGGAGCAGAGCATGGGACCAGGAATAAGATGGGGAGCCATATATGGGACCAGGGATAAGATGGGGAGCAATGCATGGGACCAGGAATAGGATGGGGAGCTATGTATGGGACCAGGAATAAGATGGGGAGCCATGCATGGGACCAGGAATAAGAATTGGAGCCGTGCATAGGACCAGGAATAAGATGGGTAGCCATGTATGGGACCAGGAATAAGATGGGGAGCAATGTATGGGACCAGGAATAAGATGGGGAGCCGTGTATGGGACCAGGAATAAGATGGGGAGCCGTGCATGGGACCAGGAATAAGATGGGGAGCCGTGTACGGGACCAGGAATAAGATGGGGAGCCTTGCATGGGACCAGGAATAAGATGGGCAGCCGTGCATGGGACCAGGAATGAGATGGGGAGCCGTGCATGGGACCACGAATAAGATGGGGAGCCGTGGATTGGACCTGGAGTAAGATGGGGAGCCATGTATGAGACCAGGAATTAGTTCAGGAGCCGTGCATAGGCCCAGGAATAAGATGAGGAACCATGTATGGGACCAGAATTAAGATGGGGAGCCGAGCATGGGACCAGAAATTGAGATGGGGAGCCGAGCATGGGACCAGGAATAAGATGGGGATCAGTGCACAGGACCAGGAATAAGATGGGGAGCAGTGCACAGGACCAGGAATAAGATGAAGAGCCGAGCATGGGACCAGGAATAAGATGGGGAGCCAAGCATGGGACCAGGAATAAGATGGGGAGCCGTGTATGGTACCACGAATGAGATGGGAAGCAGTGCATAGGACCAGGAATAAGATGGGGAGCCGAGCATAGGACCAGGAATAAGATGGGGAGCTGAGCATGGCACCAGGAATAAGATGGGGAGCCGTGTATGGGACCAGGAATAACATGGGGAGCCGAGCATGGGACCAGGAATAAGATGGGGAGCCGAGCATGGGACCAGGAATAAGATGGGGAGCCGAGCATGGGACCAGGAATAAGATGGGGAGACATATATGGGACCAGGAATAAGATGGGAAGCCATGTATGGGTCAGGACCAGAAATAAGATGGGGAGCCATGCATTGGACCAGGAATAAGATGGGGAGCAGTGCACAGGACCAGGAATAAGATGGGGAGCCGAGCATGGGACCAGGAATAAGATGGGGAGCCAAGCATGGGACCAGGAATAAGATGGGGAGCCGTGTATGGTACCAGGAATGAGATGGGGAGCAGTGCATGGGACCAGGAATAAGATGGGGAGCCATGTATGGGACCAGGAAAACGATGGGGAGCCATGTATGGGACCAGGAATAAGTTCAGGAGCCGTGCATAGGCCCAGGAATAAGATGGGGAACCATGTATGGGACCAGGAATAAGATGGGGAGCCGAGCATGGGACCAGAAATTGAGATGGGGAGCAGTGCATAGGACCAGGAATAAGATGGGGAGCCGAGCATAGGACCAGGAATAAGATGGGGAGCTGAGCATGGCACCAGGAATAAGATGGGGAGCCGTGTATGAGACCAGGAATTAGATGGGGAGCCGTGCATGGGACCTGGAGTAAGATGGGGAGCCATGCATGGGACCAGGAATAAGTTCAGGAGCCGTGTGCATAAGCCCAGGAATAAGATGGGGAGCCGTGTATGGGACCAGGAATAAGATGGGGAGCCGTGGATGGGACCTGGAGTAAGATGGGGAGCCATGTATGGGACCAGTAATAAGTTCAGGAGCCGTGCATAGGCCCAGGAATAAGATGGGGAACCATGTATGGGACCAGGAATAAGATGTAGAGCCGAGCATGGGACCAGAAATTGAGATGGGGAGCAGTGCATAGGACCAGGAATAAGATGGGGAGCCGAGCATAGGACCAGGAATAAGATGGGGAGCTGAGCATGGCACCAGGAATAAGATGGGGAGCCGTGTATGGGACCAGGAATAAAATGGGGAGCCATGTATGGGACCAGGAATAAGAGGGGGAGCCGAGCATGGGACCAGAAATAAGATGGGGAGCCGAGCATGGGACCAGGAATAAGATGGGGAGACATATATGGGACCAGGAATAAGATGGGAAGCCATGTATGGGTCGGGACCAGAAATAAGATGGGGAGCCATGCATTGGACCAGGAATAAGATGGGGAGCAGTGCACAGGACCAGGAATAAGATGGGGAGCCGAGCATGGGACCAGGAATAAGATGGGGAACCAAGCATGGGACCAGGAATAAGATGGGGAGCCGTGTATGGGACCAGGAATAAGATGGGGAGACGCGTATGGGACTAACATGGGGAGCCGAGCATGGGACCAGGAATAAGATAGGGAGCCGTGTATGGGACCAGGAATAAGATGGGGAGCCGCGTATGGGACTAACATGGGGAGCCGAGCATGGGACCAGGAATAAGATGGGGAGACATATATGGGACCAGGAATAAGATGGGAAGCCATGTATGGGTCAGGACCAGAAATAAGATGGGGAGCCATGCATTGGACCAGGAATAAGATGGGGAGCAGTGCACAGGACCAGGAATAAGATGGGGAGCCGAGCATGGGACCAGGAATAAGATGGGGAGCCAAGCATGGGACCAGGAATAAGATGGGGAGCCGTGTATGGTACCAGGAAGGAGATGGGGAGCAGTGCATAGGACCAGGAATAAGATGGGGAGCCGAGCATAGGACCAGGAATAAGATGGGGAGCAGTGCATGGGACCAGGAATGAGATGGGGAGCAGTGCATAGGACCAGGAATAAGATGGGGAGCCGAGCATAGGACCAGGAAAAAGATGGGGAGCTGAGCATGGGACCAGGAATAAGATAGGGAGCCGTGTATGGGACCAGAAATAAGATGGGGAACCGCGTATGGGACCAGGAATAAGATGGGGAGCCGAGCATGGGACCAGGAATAAGATGGGGAGACATATATGGGACCAGGAATAAGATGGGAAGCCATGCATGGGTCAGGACCAGAAATAAGATGGAGAGCCATGCATTGGACCAGGAATAAGATGGGGAGCAGTGTACAGGACCAGGAATAAGATGGGGAGCCAAGCATGGGGCCAGGAATAAGATGGGGAGCCATGTATGGTACCAGGAAGGAGATGGGGAGCAGTGCATGGGACCAGGAATGAGATGGGGAGCAGTGCATAGGACCAGGAATAAGATGGGGAGCCAAGCATGGGACCAGGAATAAGATAGGGAGCCGTGTATGGGACCAGAAATGAGATGGGGAACCGCGTATGGGACCAGGAATAAGATGGGGAGCCGAGCATGGGACCAGGAATAAGATGGGGAGACATATATGGGACCAGGAATAAGATGGGAAGCCATGCATGGGTCAGGACCAGAAATAAGATGGAGAGCCATGCATTGGACCAGGAATAAGATGGGGAGCAGTGTACAGGACCAGGAATAAGATGGGGAGCCAAGCATGGGGCCAGGAATAAGATGGGGAGCCATGTATGGTACCAGGAAGGAGATGGGGAGCAGTGCATGGGACCAGGAATGAGATGGGGAGCAGTGCATAGGACCAGGAAAAAGATGGGGAGCCAAGCATGGGGCCAGGAATAAGATGGGGAGCCATGTATGGGACCAGGAATAAGATGGGGAGCTGTGTATGGGACCAGGAATAAGATGGGGAGCCGTGTATGGGACCAGGAATTAGATGGGGAGCCATGTATGGGACAAGGAATAAGATGGGGAGCCATGTATGGGACCATGAATAAGATGGGGAGCCATGTATGGGACCAGGAAAAAAGATGGGGAGCCATGTATGGGACCAGGAATAAGATGGGGAGCCATGTATGGGACCAGGAATAAGATGGGGAGCCATGCATTGGACCAGGAATAAGATGGGGAGCAGTGTACAGGACCAGGAATAAGATGGGGAGCCAAGCATGGGGCCAGGAATAAGATGGGGAGCCATGTATGGTACCAGGAAGGAGAAGGGGAGCAGTGCATGGGACCAGGAATGAGATGGGGAGCAGTGCATAGGACCAGGAATAAGATGGGGAGCCAAGTATGGGGCCAGGAATAAGATGGGGAGCCATGTATGGGACCAGGAATAAGATGGGGAGCCATGTATGGGACCAGGAATAAGATGGGGAGCCATGTATGGGACCAGGAATAAGATGGGGAGCCATGCATGGGACCAGGAATAAGATGGGGAGCCGAGCATGGGACCAGGAATAAGATGGGGAGCCGAGCATGGGACCAGGAATAAGATGAGGAGCCATGTATGGGACCAGGAATAAGATGGGGAGCCATGTATGGGACCAGGAATAAGATGGGGAGCAATATATAGGACCAGGAATAAGATGGGGAGCCATGTATGGGACCAGGAATAAGATGGGGAGACATGTATGGGACCAGGAATAAGATGGGGAGCCATGTATAGGACCAGGAATAAGATGGGGAGCCATGTATGGGACCAGGAATAAGATGGGGAGCCATGTATAGGACCAGGAATAAGATGACGAGCTGGGTATGGGACCAGGAATAAGATGGGGAGCTATGTATGGGACCAGGAATAAGATGGAAAGCCATGTATGGGACCAGGAATAAGATGAAGAGCCGTGTATGGGACCAGGAATAAGATGGGGAGCTGTGTATGGGACCAGGAATAAGATGGGGAGCCGTGTATGGGACCAGGAATAAGATGGGGAGCCATGTATGGGACAAGGAATAAGATGGGGAGCCATGTATGGGACCAGGAATAAGATGGGGAGCCATGTATGGGACCAGGAAAAAAGATGGGGAGCCATGTATGGGACCAGGAATAAGATGGGGAGCCATGTATGGGACAAGGAATAAGATGGGGAGCCATGTATGGGACCAGGAATAAGAAGACGAGCTGGGTATGGGACCAGGAATAAGATGGGGAGCTGTGTATGGGACCAGGAATAAGATGGGAAGCCATGTATGGGACCAGGAATAAGATGGGGAGCCGTGTATGGGACCAGGAATAAGATGGGGAGCCATGTATGGGACCCGGAATAAGAGGGAGAGCCGAGCATGGGACCAGGAATAATATGGGGAGCCGAGCATGGAACCAGGAATAAGTGGGAGCAATGCATAGGATCAGGAATAAGATGAAGAGCCATGTATGGGACCAGGAATAAGATGGGTAGCCGAGAATGGAACCAGGAATGAGATGGGGAGCCGAGCATGGAACGAGTAATAAGCCGTGTATGGGACCAGGAATAAGATGGGGAGCCATGTATGGGACCGGGAATAAGATGGGGAGCAATGTATAGGACCAGGAATAAGATGGGGAGCCATGTATGGGACCAGGAATAAGATGGGGAGACATGTATGGGACCAGGAATAAGTTGGGGAGCCATGTATAGGACCAGGAATAAGATGGGGAGCCATGTATGGGACCAGGAATAAGATGGGGAGCCATGTATGGGACCAGGAATAAGATGGGGAGCCGTGCATGGGACCAGGAATAAGATGGGGAGATATGTATGGGACCAGGAATAAGATGGGGAGACATATATGGGACCAGGAATAAGATGGGAAGCCATGTATGGGACCAGGAATAAGATGGGGAGCTGAGCATGGGACCAGGAGTAAAATGGGGAGCCATGTATGGGACCAGGAATAAGATGGGGAGCAATGTATAGGACCAGGAATAAGATGGGGAGCCATGTATGGGACCAGGAATAAGATGGGGAGCCATGTATAGGACCAGGAATAAGATGGGGAGCCGAGCATGGGACCAGGAATAAGATGGGGTGCCGAGCATGGGACCGGAAATAAGATGGAGAGCCATGTATGGGACCAGGAATAAGATGGGGAGCCATGTATGGGACCAGGAATAAGATGGGGAGCCATGTATAGGACCAGGAATAAGATGGGGAGCCGAGCATGGGACCAGGAATAAGATGGGATGCCGAGCATGGGACCAGAAATAAGATGGAGAGCCATGTATGGTACCAGGAATAAGATGGGGAGCCGTGCATGGGACCAGGTATAAGATAGGGAGCCGTGTATGGGACCAGAAATAAGATGGGGAACCACGTATGGGACCAGGAATAAGATGGGGAGCCGAGCATGGGACCAGGAATAAGATGGGGAGACATATATGGGACCAGGAATAAGATGGGAAGCCATGCATGGGTCAGGACCAGAAATAAGATGGAGAGCCATGCATTGGACCAGGAATAAGATGGGGAGCAGTGTACAGGACCAGGAATAAGATGGGGAGCCAAGCATGGGGCCAGGAATAAGATGGGGAGCCATGTATGGTACCAGGAAGGAGATGGGGAGCAGTGCATGGGACCAGGAATGAGATGGGGAGCAGTGCATAGGACCAGGAATAAGATGGGGAGCCAAGCATGGGACCAGGAATAAGATAGGGAGCCGTGTATGGGACCAGAAATGAGATGGGGAACCGCGTATGGGACCAGGAATAAGATGGGGAGCCGAGCATGGGACCAGGAATAAGATGGGGAGACATACATGGGACCAGGAATAAGATGGGAAGCCATGCATGGGTCAGGACCAGAAATAAGATGGAGAGCCATGCATTGGACCAGGAATAAGATGGGGAGCAGTGTACAGGACCAGGAATAAGATGGGGAGCCAAGCATGGGGCCAGGAATAAGATGGGGAGCCATGTATGGTACCAGGAAGGAGATGGGGAGCAGTGCATGGGACCAGGAATGAGATGGGGAGCAGTGCATAGGACCAGGAATAAGATGGGGAGCCAAGCATGGGGCCAGGAATAAGATGGGGAGCCATGTATGGGACCAGGAATAAGATGGGGAGCTGTGTATGGGACCAGGAATAAGATGGGGAGCCGTGTATGGGACCAGGAATTAGATGGGGAGCCATGTATGGGACAAGGAATAAGATGGGGAGCCATGTATGGGACCATGAATAAGATGGGGAGCCATGTATGGGACCAGGAAAAAAGATGGGGAGCCATGTATGGGACCAGGAATAAGATGGGGAGCCATGTATGGGACCAGGAATAAGATGGGGAGCCATGCATTGGACCAGGAATAAGATGGGGAGCAGTGTACAGGACCAGGAATAAGATGGGGAGCCAAGCATGGGGCCAGGAATAAGATGGGGAGCCATGTATGGTACCAGGAAGGAGATGGGGAGCAGTGCATGGGACCAGGAATGAGATGGGGAGCAGTGCATAGGACCAGGAATAAGATGGGGAGCCAAGTATGGGGCCAGGAATAAGATGGGGAGCCATGTATGGGACCAGGAATAAGATGGGGAGCCATGTATGGGACCAGGAATAAGATGGGGAGCCATGTATGGGACCAGGAATAAGATGGGGAGCCATGCATGGGACCAGGAATAAGATGGGGAGCCGAGCATGGGACCAGGAATAAGATGGGGAGCCGAGCATGGGACCAGGAATAAGATGAGGAGCCATGTATGGGACCAGGAATAAGATGGGGAGCCATGTATGGGACCAGGAATAAGATGGGGAGCAATGTATAGGACCAGGAATAAGATGGGGAGCCATGTATGGGACCAGGAATAAGATGGGGAGACATGTATGGGACCAGGAATAAGATGGGGAGCCATGTATAGGACCAGGAATAAGATGGGGAGCCATGTATGGGACCAGGAATAAGATGGGGAGCCATGTATAGGACCAGGAATAAGATGACGAGCTGGGTATGGGACCAGGAATAAGATGGGGAGCTATGTATGGGACCAGGAATAAGATGGAAAGCCATGTATGGGACCAGGAATAAGATGAAGAGCCGTGTATGGGACCAGGAATAAGATGGGGAGCTGTGTATGGGACCAGGAATAAGATGGGGAGCCGTGTATGGGACCAGGAATAAGATGGGGAGCCATGTATGGGACAAGGAATAAGATGGGGAGCCATGTATGGGACCAGGAATAAGATGGGGAGCCATGTATGGGACCAGGAAAAAAGATGGGGAGCCATGTATGGGACCAGGAATAAGATGGGGAGCCATGTATGGGACAAGGAATAAGATGGGGAGCCATGTATGGGACCAGGAATAAGAAGACGAGCTGGGTATGGGACCAGGAATAAGATGGGGAGCTGTGTATGGGACCAGGAATAAGATGGGAAGCCATGTATGGGACCAGGAATAAGATGGGGAGCCGTGTATGGGACCAGGAATAAGATGGGGAGCCATGTATGGGACCCGGAATAAGAGGGAGAGCCGAGCATGGGACCAGGAATAATATGGGGAACCGAGCATGGAACCAGGAATAAGTGGGAGCAATGCATAGGATCAGGAATAAGATGAAGAGCCATGTATGGGACCAGGAATAAGATGGGTAGCCGAGAATGGAACCAGGAATGAGATGGGGAGCCGAGCATGGAACGAGTAATAAGCCGTGTATGGGACCAGGAATAAGATGGGGAGCCATGTATGGGACCGGGAATAAGATGGGGAGCAATGTATAGGACCAGGAATAAGATGGGGAGCCATGTATGGGACCAGGAATAAGATGGGGAGACATGTATGGGACCAGGAATAAGTTGGGGAGCCATGTATAGGACCAGGAATAAGATGGGGAGCCATGTATGGGACCAGGAATAAGATGGGGAGCCATGTATGGGACCAGGAATAAGATGGGGAGCCGTGCATGGGACCAGGAATAAGATGGGGAGATATGTATGGGACCAGGAATAAGATGGGGAGACATATATGGGACCAGGAATAAGATGGGAAGCCATGTATGGGACCAGGAATAAGATGGGGAGCTGAGCATGGGACCAGGAATAAAATGGGGAGCCATGTATGGGACCAGGAATAAGATGGGGAGCAATGTATAGGACCAGGAATAAGATGGGGAGCCATGTATGGGACCAGGAATAAGATGGGGAGCCATGTATAGGACCAGGAATAAGATGGGGAGCCGAGCATGGGACCAGGAATAAGATGGGGTGCCGAGCATGGGACCGGAAATAAGATGGAGAGCCATGTATGGGACGAGGAATAAGATGGGGAGCCATGTATGGGACCAGGAATAAGATGGGGAGCCATGTATAGGACCAGGAATAAGATGGGGAGCCGAGCATGGGACCAGGAATAAGATGGGGTGCCGAGCATGGGACCAGAAATAAGATGGAGAGCCATGTATGGTACCAGGAATAAGATGGGGAGCCGTGCATGGGACCAGGAATAAGATGGGGAGACATGTATGGGACCAGGAATAAGATGGGGAGACATATATGGGACCAGGAATAAGATGGGAAGCCATGTATGGGACCAGGAATAAGATGGGGAGCCGAGCATGGGACCAGGAATAAGATGGGGAGACATATATGGGACCAGGAATAAGATGGGAAGCCATGCATTGGACCAGGAATAAGATGGGGAGCCAAGCATGTGACCAGGAATAAGATGGGGAGCCGTGTATGGTACCAGGAATAAGATGCGGAGCCATGTATGGGACCAGGAATAAGATGGGGAGCTATGTATGGGACCAGGAATAAGATGGGGAGCCATGTATGGGACCAGAAATAAGATGGGGAGCCATGCATTGGACGAGGAATAAGATGGGGAGCCGTGCATGGGACCAGGAATAAGATGGGGAGATATGTATGGGACCAGGAATAAGATGGGGAGCCGAGCATGGGACCAGGAATAAGATGGGGAGCCATGTATGGGACCAGTAATAAGATGGGGAGCAATGTATAGGACCAGGAATAAGATGGGGAGCCATGTATGGGACCAGGAATAAGATGGGGAGCAATGTATAGGACCAGGAATAAGATGGGGAGCCATGTATGGGACCAGGAATAAGATGGGGAGCCATGTATAGGACCAGGAATAAGATGGGGAGCCGAGCATGGGACCAGGAATAAGATGGGGTGCCGAGCATGGGACCAGAAATAAGATGGAGAGCCATGTATGGGACCAGGAATAAGATGTGGAGCCATGTATGGGACCAGGAATAAGATGGGGAGCCATGTATAGGACCAGGAATAAGATGGGGAGCCGAGCATGGGACCAGGAATAAGATGGGGAGCCATGTGTGGGACCAGGAATAAGATGGGGAGCCGTGCATGGGACCAGGAATAAGATGGGGAGACATGTATGGGACCAGGAATAAGATGGGGAGACATATATGGGACCAGGAATAAGATGGGAAGCCATGTATGGGACCAGGAATAAGATGGGGAGCCGAGCATGGGACCAGGAATAAGATGGGGAGACATATATGGGACCAGGAATAAGATGGGAAGCCATGCATTGGACCAGGAATAAGATGGGGAGCCAAGCATGGGACCAGGAATAAGATGGGGAGCCGTGTATGGTACCAGGAATAAGATGGGGAGCCATGTATGGGACCAGGAATAAGATGGGGAGACATGTATGGGACCAGGAATAAGATGGGGAGCCATGTATGGGACCAGAAATAAGATGGGGAGCCATGCATTGGACGAGGAATAAGATGGGGAGCAGTGCACAAGACCAGGAATAAGATGGGGAGCCGAACATGGGACCAGGAATAAGATGGGGAGCCAAGCATGGGACCAGGAATAAGATGGGAAGCCGTGTATGGTACCAGGAATGAGATGGGGAGCCATGTATGGGACCAGGAATAAGTTCAGGAGCCGTGCATAGGCCCAGGAATAAGATGGGGAACCATGTATGGGACCAGGAATAAGATGGGGAGCCATGTATAGGACCAGGAATAAGTTCAGGAGCCGTGCATAGGCCCAGGAATAAGATGGAGAGCCATGTATAGGACCAGGAATAAGTTCAGGAGCCGTGCATAGGCCCAGGAATAAGATGGGGAGCCATGTATGGGACCAGGAATAAGATGGGGAGCTGTGCATGGGACCAAGAATAAAATGGGGAGCATTGAATGGGACCAGGAATAAGATGGGGAGCTGTGCATGGGACCAAGAATAAAATGGGGAGCCGTGCATGGGACCAGGAATAAGATGGGGAGCCGTGCACGGGGCCAGGAATAAGATGGGGAGGAGTGCACAGGACCAGGAATAAGATAGGGAGCAGTGCACAGGACCAGGAATAAGATGGGGAGCAGTGTACAGGACCAGGAATAAGATGGGGAGCCGTGCACGGGGCCAGGAATAAGATGGGGAGCCGTGCACAGGACCAGGAATAAGATGGGGAGCAGTGCACAGGACCAGGAATAAGATGGGGAGCAGTGCACAGGACCAGGAATAAGATGGGGAGCCGTGCACGGGGCCAGGAATAAGATGGGGAGCCGTGCACAGGACCAGGAATAAGATGGGGAGCAGTGCACAGGACCAGGAATAAGATGGGGAGCAGTGCACAGGACCAGGAATAAGATGGGGAGCAGTGCACAGGACCAGGAATAAGATGGGCAGCCATGTATGGGACCAGGAATAAGATGGGGAGCCATGTATGGCATCAGGAATAAGATGGGGAGCAGTGTATGGGACCAGGAATAAGATGGGGAGCAGTGCACAGGACCAGAAATAAGATGGGGAGCAGTGCACAGGACCAGAAATAAGATGGGGAGCAGTGCACAGGACCAGGAATAAGATGGGAGCCAAGCATGGGACCAGGAATAAGATGGGGAGCAGTGCACAGGACCAGGAATAAGATGGGGAGCCATGTATGGGACCAGGAATAAGATGGGGAGCAGTGCAGAGAACCAGGAATAAGATAGGGAGCCATGTATGTGACCAGTAATAAGATGGGGAGCAGTGCACAGGACCAGGAATAAGATGGGGAGCAGTGCACAGGACCAGAAATAAGATGGGGAGCAGTGCACAGGACCAGGAATAAGATGGGGAGTAGTGCACAGGACCAGAAATAAGATGGGGAGCAGTGCACAGGACCAGGAATAAGATGGGGAGCCATGTATGGGACCAGGAATAAGATGGGGAGCAATGCATAGGACCAGGAATAAGATGGGGAGCCATGTATGGGACCAGGAATAAGATGGGAAGCAGTGCACAGGACCAGGAATAAGATGGGGAGCAGTGCACAGGACCAGGAATAAGATGGGGAGCCATGTATGGGACCAGGAATAAGATGGGGAGCCATGTATGGCATCAGGAATAAGATGGGGAGCAGTGTATGGGACCAGGAATAAGATGGGGAGCAGTGCACAGGACCAGGAATAAGATGGGGAGCAGTGCACAGGACCAGGAATAAGATGGGGAGCCGTGCACGGGGCCAGGAATAAGATGGGGAGCCATGCACAGGACCAGGAATAAGATGGGGAGCAGTGCACAGGACCAGGAATAAGATGGGGAGTAGTGCACAGGACCAGAAATAAGATGGGGAGCAGTGCACAGGACCAGGAATAAGATGGGAGCCAAGCATGGGACCAGGAATAAGATGGGGAGCAGTGCACAGGACCAGGAATAAGATGGGGAGCCATGTATGGGACCAGGAATAAGATGGGGAGCAGTGCAGAGAACCAGGAATAAGATGGGGAGCCATGTATGTGACCAGTAATAAGATGGGGAGCAGTGCACAGGACCAGGAATAAGATGGGGAGCAGTGCACAGGACCAGGAATAAGATGGGGAGCCATGTATGGGACCAGGAATAAGATGGGGAGCAGTGCACAGGACCAGGAATAAGATGGGGAGCAGTGCACAGGACCAGGAATAAGATGGGGAGCAGTGCACAGGACCAGGAATAAGATGGGGAGCAGTGCACAGGACCAGGAATAAGATGGGGAGCAGTGCACAGGACCAGGAATAAGATGGGGAGACTACAGTACAGTAACATGTGTATTTTGCAGTTTTCAGGTGTCGCCTTCCTGCCGGTATCTGTGGTAAGGAGGCGGCGCCGGGTTCTGCGCACACCGCGACATATCTCACTACAATCTACAGAACCACGGACTAAAATAAATGGAAGGAAATGAGATGAGAGATAAAGGCAGCAGGAAGACGACATCAGTTTTATAAGTTGTTTATAAGTTGTAGTTTTGCAACAGCTATGGGGCATTTTATAGACCACTGCACTAAGGGATGAGAGGGAAGCCTTTATTTACCTTTTAGGGAGTGTATGGTTCCTCTGGAGTATGCAGACAGGCCTTTGGCTCAGAGTTGTAGTTCTGCAAATGGTGGAGGATGCCCCAGTTTATAGACCACTGCACTTAGGGACGAGATGAGAGGGAGGCCTTGAATTACAGTGTGGAAAGTGTGGATCCTCTGGAGGAGACAGACGAGCCTTGGGCTGTGCGGGCATGCTGGGAGTTATAGTATTGCAACAGCTGGGAAGAGCCACAGTTTATAGACCACTGCACTTAGGGTTCAGGTGAGAGGGAAGCCTTGAGTTACCTTTCAGGGACAGTGTGGCTCCTCTGGATTAGGCAGACAAGTTTTTGGCTGTGCGGACATGCTGAGATTTATAGCTTTGCAACAACTGGGGCATTGAAATTTATAGACCGATGAGATGAGAGGGAATCCTTGAATTACCTTTCAGGGACAGTGTGGATCTTCTGGAGGAGGTAGAAAAGTTTTTGGCTGTGCAGGCATGCTGAGAGTTATAGTTTTGCATCAGCTGCGGGGCTGCAGTTTATAAACCGATGAGAGGGAAGCCTTGATTTACCTTTTAGGGACAGTGTGGATCCTTTGGAGGAGGCAGATAGGCCATTATGAAAGAGACACATTGCAGAGTGCTAGGAATAGATGTCCCAAGTACAGTAGAGCCACCGAGCTCCTTTATACGGTCTGGAGGAGAATGTCATAGAGGCCATAGAGAATGTTTGGGTAAGATAAGAGTCACGATGCTTTATGTTTGGCGCCAACAATTCTGGTCTTGGGAGATTTCAGGATATTTGTCGATTCTCTTTGACCATCTTCAATCTGGTTTATGTCCCCACCGCTCTTCCGAAATCTCCCTAACCAAGATGAGCGATGATCTCCCAACCCCCATGTTACTGCATTGTGAGCAATATTATTATAGAATAATATAAGTAGGATATACTGGCGCTAGGTCACTTGTGCACCCTAACAGAGGTGGAGGACCCACTATTCTGGTGTACGCTGCTATAGGACCAGTGGTTCCCCTATATACCACTCATAAATAAACAATGAAAACACTGTAATATATAGACGACAGGGGGGAAAGCTTAAATTGGACCGTTCCCACCCTGATGAAGGAAACCGTATGTTTCCAAAATGTGTCGGAGTAACTTTGACCCTGGTAGGCTACCTCAGTGACGTAACAAAACAGAGTGCGACTTTTTACACATACCGGTGACCTTCCACACATATGACCTCTAACCTCTACATGCCGTCTATACCGCCACACTGTCTATACTCTCACTCGCCCCCAATTTGCGCTCTTGGCCATATAGAACTGTTTATTCCAATGTTATTATATGATGTTCATGTTAAAATAACATTATTTAGAAGCAGCAGGATCGCAGGAAAATCGGATTTCCAGAAACCCATTATGTATTTAAAGGGGTACTCCGGGATAGAACACTTTATAGCCCCTATCCTAAGGATAGGGGATAAGTTTCAGATCACGGGGGGTCCGACCAGCGATCAGACACCCCCTGTGATCTTACACTTACACTCTCTCCTTAGGATAGGGAATACATTTTTCTATCCCGGAGTACCCCTTTAAAAGCAGGAGATACACGGGTTTTTGGGGGTTGGTTCCCCTTAGTCATGAGCATGACATCCAAGCATAGGAATGTCGATAGGGCGGCCTCGGAAACGATTGGATGTCCATTGTTTTCAGTGAGGATGAAGAGACAAAGGGATTCATCTCCCTACAGCGCCCCCGGAGGGAAAGTGAAGAATTACTTGGTGCTCACTGAATTAGACTGTTTATGTATTACATGGATGTGCCAGGGCCCTTCAGATGGGAGTTACAAATAAAGGGGCACTCGGGATTTCTTAACTCTGACATCACCATTTGCCTCTTAGTGACATTTTCTCCACCCATAAGAAACCACGACCAAATGTGATGCAGTCTTAGCTTTGACAGGAATGTCACTACACAGGTGCTAAAGGATTAGGGATAGGGGTGAGACTTGCAACAGCTGGGGGCCCTGCAGTATACAGATGACTGCACTTAGGGATGAGATTAAAAAGGGAAGCTTTGAATTACCTTTTAGGGACAACGTGGATCCTCTGGAGGAGGCACACAGACCGTTGGCTGTGAGTTGTAGTTTTGCAACAGCTGAAGGGCCGCAGTTTGAGGACCACTGCGCTAAAGGATGAGATGAGAGGGAAGCCTTGATTTACCTTCCAGGGACAGTGTGGATCCTCTGGAGGAGGCAGATAGGCCTTTGGTTGTCCAGGCATGCTGGGAGTTGTAATGGAGGCAGCTGGAGGCATGCTGTATGGAAAATACTGGGTTAGGGTAACCCTAATTCTATACACTGCAGCCCCACCCCCTCCACCAATAAGTGCATTTAGCGCTAGGTGGGAATATAAAAAAAAATTTAAAAAAAGACAAAAAACAAAAGAATAATTTTATACTGAGTGTAAAAATGTATCACAGAATAAAAATGATTTCCTTTATACCGCACGACAAACGCTGTAAAACTAAACCCCACAAATGAACGTAAAAAGTTAAAGTTTAAAGTCTCTTAATAAAAGGTGACGCCACGCGGTGCCATAAAAAATAAAAATACAATTTATCACATACAAAAAACGAAATTACTTCTCTCACTACCTAGTGATGAAAAACTAAAGGAAAAAGCGTCCTGAGGGCTCAGATAGCGGGCTGCGGAGGGGGCGCATACTTTAGCGCTGTCATGTGACCCAGTATAGTGAAGTAACAGGCGGCACATACTTTAGCGCTGTCATGTGACCCAGTATAGTGAAGTAACAGGCGGCACATAATTTAGCGCTGTCATGTGACCCAGTATAGTGAAGTAACAGGCGGCACATACTTTAGCGCTGTCATGTGACCCAGTATAGTGAAGTAACAGGCGGCACATACTTTAGCGCTGTCATGTGACCCAGTATAGTGAAGTAACAGGCGGCACATACTTTAGCGCTGTCATGTGACCCAGTATAGTGAAGTAACAGGCGGCACCTACTTTAGCGCTGTCATGTGACCCAGTATAGTGAAGTAACAGGCGGCACCTACTTTAGCGCTGTCATGTGACCCAGTATAGTGAAGTAACAGGCGGCACATACTTTAGCGCTGTCATGTGACCCAGTATAGTGAAGTAACAGGCGGCACCTACTTTAGCGCTGTCATGTGACCCAGTATAGTGAAGTAACAGGCGGCACCTACTTTAGCGCTGTCATGTGACCCAGTATAGTGAAGTAACAGGCGGCACATACTTTAGCGCTGTCATGTGACCCAGTATAGTGAAGTAACAGGCGGCACATACTTTAGCGCTGTCATGTGACCCAGTATAGTGAAGTAACAGGCGGCACATACTTTAGCGCTGTCATGTGACCCAGTATAGTGAAGTAACAGGCGGCACATACTTTAGCGCTGTCATGTGACCCAGTATAGTGAAGTAACAGGCGGCACATACTTTAGCGCTGTCATGTGACCCAGTTTAGTGAAGTAACAGGCGGCACATACTTTAGCGCTGTCATGTGACCCAGTATAGTGAAGTAACAGGCGGCACATACTTTAGCGCTGTCATGTGACCCAGTATAGTGAAGTAACAGGCGGCACATACTTTAGCGCTGTCATGTGACCCAGTATAGTGAAGTAACAGGCGGCACATACTTTAGCGCTGTCATGTGACCCAGTATAGTGAAGTAACAGGCGGCACATACTTTAGCGCTGTCATGTGACCCAGTATAGTGAAGTAACAGGCGGCACCAACTTTAGCGCTGTCATGTGACCCAGTATAGTGAAGTAACAGGCGGCACATACTTTAGCGCTGTCATGTGACCCAGTATAGTGAAGTAACAGGCGGCACATACTTTAGCGCTGTCATGTGACCCAGTATAGTGAAGTAACAGGCGGCACATACTTTAGCGCTGTCATGTGACCCAGTATAGTGAAGTAACAGGCGGCACATACTTTAGCGCTGTCATGTGACCCAGTATAGTGAAGTAACAGGCGGCACATACTTTAGCGCTGTCATGTGACCCAGTATAGTGAAGTAACAGGCGGCACATACTTTAGCGCTGTCATGTGACCCAGTATAGTGAAGTAACAGGCGGCACATACTTTAGCGCTGTCATGTGACCCAGTATAGTGAAGTAACAGGCGGCACATACTTTAGCGCTGTCATGTGACCCAGTATAGTGAAGTAACAGGCGGCACATACTTTAGCGCTGTCATGTGACCCAGTATAGTGAAGTAACAGGCGGCACATACTTTAGCGCTGTCATGTGACCCAGTATAGTGAAGTAACAGGCGGCACATACTTTAGCGCTGTCATGTGACCCAGTATAGTGAAGTAACAGGCGGCACATACTTTAGCGCTGTCATGTGACCCAGTATAGTGAAGTAACAGGCGGCACATACTTTAGCGCTGTCATGTGACCCAGTATAGTGAAGTAACAGGCGGCACATACTTTAGCGCTGTCATGTGACCCAGTATAGTGAAGTAACAGGCGGCACCTACTTTAGCGCTGTCATGTGACCCAGTATAGTGAAGTAACAGGCGGCACATACTTTAGCGCTGTCATGTGACCCAGTATAGTGAAGTAACAGGCGGCACATACTTTAGCGCTGTCATGTGACCCAGTATAGTGAAGTAACAGGCGGCACATACTTTAGCGCTGTCATGTGACCCAGTATAGTGAAGTAACAGGCGGCACATACTTTAGCGCTGTCATGTGACCCAGTATAGTGAAGTAACAGGCGGCACCTACTTTAGCGCTGTCATGTGACCCAGTATAGTGAAGTAACAGGCGGCACATACTTTAGCGCTGTCATGTGACCCAGTATAGTGAAGTAACAGGCGGCACATACTTTAGCGCTGTCATGTGACCCAGTATAGTGAAGTAACAGGCGGCACATACTTTAGCGCTGTCATGTGACCCAGTATAGTGAAGTAACAGGCGGCACATACTTTAGCGCTGTCATGTGACCCAGTATAGTGAAGTAACAGGCGGCACATACTTTAGCGCTGTCATGTGACCCAGTATAGTGAAGTAACAGGCGGCACATACTTTAGCGCTGTCATGTGACCCAGTATAGTGAAGTAACAGGCGGCACCTACTTTAGCGCTGTCATGTGACCCAGTATAGTGAAGTAACAGGCGGCACATACTTTAGCGCTGTCATGTGACCCAGTATAGTGAAGTAACAGGCGGCACATACTTTAGCGCTGTCATGTGACCCAGTATAGTGAAGTAACAGGCGGCACATACTTTAGCGCTGTCATGTGACCCAGTATAGTGAAGTAACAGGCGGCACATACTTTAGCGCTGTCATGTGACCCAGTATAGTGAAGTAACAGGCGGCACCTACTTTAGCGCTGTCATGTGACCCAGTATAGTGAAGTAACAGGCGGCACATACTTTAGCGCTGTCATGTGACCCAGTATAGTGAAGTAACAGGCGGCACATACTTTAGCGCTGTCATGTGACCCAGTATAGTGAAGTAACAGGCGGCACCTACTTTAGCGCTGTCATGTGACCCAGTATAGTGAAGTAACAGGCGGCACATACTTTAGCGCTGTCATGTGACCCAGTATAGTGAAGTAACAGGCGGCACATACTTTAGCGCTGTCATGTGACCCAGTATAGTGAAGTAACAGGCGGCACATACTTTAGCGCTGTCATGTGACCCAGTATAGTGAAGTAACAGGCGGCACATACTTTAGCGCTGTCATGTGACCCAGTATAGTGAAGTAACAGGCGGCACATACTTTAGCGCTGTCATGTGACCCAGTATAGTGAAGTAACAGGCGGCACATACTTTAGCGCTGTCATGTGACCCAGTATAGTGAAGTAACAGGCGGCACCTACTTTAGCGCTGTCATGTGACCCAGTATAGTGAAGTAACAGGCGGCACCTACTTTAGCGCTGTCATGTGACCCAGTATAGTGAAGTAACAGGCGGCACATACTTTAGCGCTGTCATGTGACCCAGTATAGTGAAGTAACAGGCGGCACATACTTTAGCGCTGTCATGTGACCCAGTATAGTGAAGTAACAGGCGGCACATACTTTAGCGCTGTCATGTGACCCAGTATAGTGAAGTAACAGGCGGCACATACTTTAGCGCTGTCATGTGACCCAGTATAGTGAAGTAACAGGCGGCACCTACTTTAGCGCTGTCATGTGACCCAGTATAGTGAAGTAACAGGCGGCACATTGCGTCACACACTGCAGGGTTTCTCGTCTCACTGCGTACGGTGCGCGCGGGTTCTCGATGCTCTGGTTTCCACCTACATAGAAGCCGCGCGCTGCGAACCTGAGAAACCAACAATCGTGTTTCTTCCTGTTAGAAGGAAATGAAGCGGCGAGTTCAGCGCAGTGTGAACAACGCAAATCCTTCTGTTACATAAGAGTCAAAGGTTCTTCATGATGCTTAAGGGTCTGTTCACACTGCGGAATCTCTTCTAATGTCTTTATGTGCCCTGCACCACATGAAACTGTACACTGAGGTATTAAAAGGGCCTCCTCCAGAGGATCCACACTGTCCCTGAAAGGTAAATAAGGGCTTCCCTTTCATCCCATCCCTTAGTGCAGTGGTCTTCAAACTGCAACCCCCGAGCTGTTGCAAAACTATAACTCCCAGCATTCCCGGACGGTCAACATCCTCCTCCAGAAGATCCACACTGTCCCTAAAATGTCAATCAAGGCTTCCCTCTCATCTTATTACAAAGTGCAGTGGTCAATAAAACTGCTCCCCTTCAGCTGTTGCAAAACTATAACTGAGGTATTAAACTGTACACTGAGGTATTAAAAGGGCCTCCTCCAGAGGATCCACACTGTCCCTGAAAGGTAAATAAGGGCTTCCCTTTCATCCCATCCCTTAGTGCAGTGGTCTTCAAACTGCAACCCCCGAGCTGCTGCAAAACTATAACTCCCAGCATTCCCGGACGGTCAACATCCTCCTCCAGAAGATCCACACTGTCCCCGAAATATCATTCAAGGCTTCCCTCTCATCTCATTACTAAGTGCAGTGGTCTATAAACTGCGCAAACCAACCCCCCCCCCCCCTTCGGCTTTTGGAAAACTACAACTTCCAGCGTGCTCGGATGTTCAACAGCCTGTCTGCCTCCTCCAGAGGATCCACACTGTCCCCAAAATGTCATTCAAGGCTTCCCTCTAATCTCATTACCAAGTGCAGTGGTCTATAAACTGCGCACCACCACCCCCAACCCCACCCCTACCCCTTCGGCTGTTGCAAACCTATAACTCCCAGCGTGCCCGGATGTTCAACAGCCTGTCTGCCTCCTTTAGAGGATCCACACTGTCCCTGAAATGTCAATCAAGGCTTCCCTCTCATCTTATTACTAAGTGCAGTGGTCTATAAACTGCTCCCCCTTCAGTTGTTGCAAAACTATAACTCCCAGCATTCCCGGATGGTCAACAGCCTGTCTGCCTCCTCCAGAGGATCCACACTCTCCCTGAAATGTCAATCAAGGCTTCCCTCTCATCTTATTACTAAGTGCAGTGGTCTATAAACTGTTGCAAAAGTACAATTCCCAGCGTGCCCGGATGTTCAACAGCCTGTCTGCCTCCTCCAGAGGATCCACACTGTCCCTAAAATGTCAATCAAGGCTTCCCTCTCATCTTATTACAAAGTGCAGTGGTCTATAAAACTGCTCCCCTTCAGCTGTTGCAAAACTATAACTCCCAGCATGACCACACAGCCTTTGGCTGTGCGGGCATGCTGAGAGTTATAGTTTTGCAATGGCTGGAGATACCCAGGTTGGGAAACACATTGTGTCTCTTTTACTCCTCCTGGAAATGTAATGAATATATCGGCAGCTGGCTATACTCATCGAGGGGTGATCAATCAGCGCTAACAGGGAGTGAAGGGACACCCCTTGTCGACAAAGACAAACGTAAAACTAAGTTGTCATTTTAGTCATATATTTCCATGAGGAATAACAGAGGCACGGTGCAGTGAAAAGTATGAAGAATAGATGATTCAGAAGTCTTTGGCTGTCCAGGCATGCTGGGAGTTGTAGCTTTTCAACAGCTGGAGGCACACTGGTTGGGAACACTGACTTAGATGAATGATGCTTTGGTCACATGATCCTCCCAACCAATGTTTGCAGGAGAATTCTCTCTATACTAGGAAGAGAGGTGGAGCCAAACCTCCTAGTCAGCAGTCTAGGCCTCCTAGCCCAGTCAGTACAGTGGATATTCTCTGGCTATGCTTTTTGTTAGGCTACACCCAAGCCACATGTCTACAATCCCGTCACTGTAAATGTCGACGCCGCGAGGATAAAAGTGCGACAAGTTCTACGTCTCCGAGAGGGAGAATACCGTGTATGCCAGAGAGGAGAAGGCTGAACAAGGGCCTCTCTGCAATGCACTAATCTATTTCTGTCGTGTTAGTTCTGCTTGGCTACCACATCAGGAAGATCTCCCTCGATTTAAAGAGATTTAAAGGGACAGTGACCTAATATCCACGTTTCTGGTTATTTTCAGTTTTTTACCCTAAAACGTAAACAAAAAAAAATGTACGGTAAAAATAAGGAAAAAAATAGCGATTCTGCAAATATGGAAGGTTTTGTCTCCATGCTGACTCCGACACTGTATCTTCATTATTGGGTCAGTCACATTACGGTGATACCTCATTTATATTGTTTTGGTTTTGTTTTTTTTATCTTTTCTTAGGGTGCGTTCACACGCTATTACTAGCAGAGGGTTTTACGCTACCATTGATTTGAATGGGTCCACAGACCGTCCGCAATAGTGTCAGATTTGCGGACTGTCCGCGGACCCCTTTAACCCCTTAAGCACCAAGCCCATTTTCATCTTAACCCCTTAACGACGCAGGACGTATATTTACGTCCTGCGCCGGCTCCCGCGATATGAAGCGGGATCACGCCGTGATCCTGCATCATATCGCGTCGGTCCCGGCGCTCATCAACGGCCGGGACCCGCGGCTAATACCACACATCGCCGATCGCGGCGATGTGCGGTATTAACCCTTTAGAAGCGGCGGTCAAAGCTGCCCGCCGCTTCTAAAGTGAAACTGAAAGTGACCCGGCTGCTCAGTCGGGCTGTTCGGGACCGCCGCGGTGAAATCGCGGCGTCCTGAACAGCTGATCGGACACCGGGAGGGCCCTTACCTGCCTCCTCGGTGTCCGATCGACGAATGACTGCTCCGTGCCTGAGATCCAGGCAGGAGCAGTCAAGCGCCGATAACACTGATCACAGGCGTGTTAATACACGCCTGTGATCAGGATGAGAGATCAGTGTGTGCAGTGTTATAGGTCCCTATGGGATAATAATGATCAGTATAAGAGATCAGTGTGTGCAGTGTTATAGTTTCCTATGGGATAACAATGATCAGTATAAGAGATCAGTGTGTGCAGTGTTATAGGTCCCTATGGGATAATAATGATCAGTATAAGAGATCAGTGTGTGCAGTGTTATAGTCTCCTATGGGATAATAATGATCAGTATAAGAGATCAGTGTGTGCAGTGTTATAGTCTCCTATGGGATAATAATGATCAGTATAAGAGATCAGTGTGTGCAGTGTTATAGTCTCCTATGGGATAATAATGATCAGTATAAGAGATCAGTGTGTGCAGTGTTATAGGTCCCTATGGGATAACAATGATCAGTATAAGAGATCAGTGTGTGCAGTGTTATAGTCTCCTATGGGATAACAATGATCAGTATAAGAGATCAGTGTGTGCAGTGTTATAGGTCCCTATGGGATAATAATGATCAGTATAAGAGATCAGTGTGTGCAGTGTTATAGTCTCCTATGGGATAATAATGATCAGTATAAGAGATCAGTGTGTGCAGTGTTATAGTCTCCTATGGGATAATAATGATCAGTATAAGAGATCAGTGTGTGCAGTGTTATAGTCTCCTATGGGATAACAATGATCAGTATAAGAGATCAGTGTGTGCAGTGTTATAGGTCCCTATGGGATAATAATGATCAGTATAAGAGATCAGTGTGTGCAGTGTTATAGTCTCCTATGGGATAATAATGATCAGTATAAGAGATCAGTGTGTGCAGTGTAATAGGCCCCTATGGGATAATAATGATCAGTATAAGAGATCAGTGTGTGCAGTGTTATAGGTCCCTATGGGATAACAATGATCAGTATAAGAGATCAGTGTGTGCATTGTTATAGTCTCCTATGGGATAACAATGATCAGTATAAGAGATCAGTGTGTGCAGTGTTATAGGTCCCTATGGGATAACAATGACCAGTATAAGAGATCAGTGTGTGCAGTGTTATAGGTCCCTATGGGATAATAATGATCAGTATAAGAGATCAGTGTGTGCAGTGTAATAGGCCCCTATGGGATAATAATGATCAGTATAAGAGATCAGTGTGTGCAGTGTTATAGGTCCCTATGGGATAATAATGATCAGTATAAGAGATCAGTGTGTGCAGTGTAATAGGCCCCTATGGGATAATAATGATCAGTATAAGAGATCAGTGTGTGCAGTGTTATAGGTCCCTATGGGATAATAATGATCAGTATAAGAGATCAGTGTGTGCAGTGTTATAGTCTCCTATGGGATAATAATGATCAGTATAAGAGATCAGTGTGTGCAGTGTTATAGGTCCCTATGGGATAACAATGATCAGTATAAGAGATCAGTGTGTGCAGTATTATAGGTCCCTATGGGATAATAATGATCAGTATAAGAGATCAGTGTGTGCAGTGTTATAGTCTCCTATGGGATAATAATGATCAGTATAAGAGATCAGTGTGTGCAGTGTTATAGTCTCCTATGGGATAATAATGATCAGTATAAGAGATCAGTGTGTGCAGTGTTATAGTCTCCTATGGGATAACAATGATCAGTATAAGAGATCAGTGTGTGCAGTGTTATAGTCTCCTATGGGATAATAATGATCAGTATAAGAGATCAGTGTGTGCAGTGTTATAGTCTCCTATGGGATAATAATGATCAGTATAAGAGATCAGTGTGTGCAGTGTTATAGTCTCCTATGGGATAATAATGATCAGTATAAGAGATCAGTGTGTGCAGTGTTATAGGTCCCTATGGGATAACAATGATCAGTATAAGAGATCAGTGTGTGCAGTGTTATAGGTCCCTATGGGATAACAATGATCAGTATAAGAGATCAGTGTGTGCAGTGTTATAGGTCCCTATGGGATAATAATGATCAGTATAAGAGATCAGTGTGTGCAGTGTTATAGTCTCCTATGGGATAATAATGATCAGTATAAGAGATCAGTGTGTGCAGTGTTATAGTCTCCTATGGGATAACAATGATCAGTATAAGAGATCAGTGTGTGCAGTGTTATAGTCTCCTATGGGATAATAATGATCAGTATAAGAGATCAGTGTGTGCAGTGTTATAGTCTCCTATGGGATAATAATGATCAGTATAAGAGATCAGTGTGTGCAGTGTTATAGTCTCCTATGGGATAATAATGATCAGTATAAGAGATCAGTGTGTGCAGTGTTATAGGTCCCTATGGGATAATAATCATCAGTATAAGAGATCAGTGTGTGCAGTGTTATAGTCTCCTATGGGATAATAATGATCAGTATAAGAGATCAGTGTGTGCAGTGTTATAGGTCCCTATGGGATAATAATGATCAGTATAAGAGATCAGTGTGTGCAGTGTTATAGTCTCCTATGGGATAATAATGATCAGTATAAGAGATCAGTGTGTGCAGTGTTATAGGTCCCTATGGGATAATAATGATCAGTATAAGAGATCAGTGTGTGCAGTGTTATAGGTCCCTATGGGATAATAATGATCAGTATAAGAGATCAGTGTGTGCAGTGTTATAGGTCCCTATGGGATAATAATGATCAGTATAAGAGATCAGTGTGTGCAGTGTTATAGTCTCCTATGGGATAATAATGATCAGTATAAGAGATCAGTGTGTGCTCTCCTATGGGATAATAATGATCAGTATAAGAGATCAGTGTGTGCAGTGTTATAGTCTCCTATGGGATAATAATGATCAGTATAAGAGATCAGTGTGTGCAGTGTTATAGTCTCCTATGGGATAACAATGATCAGTATAAGAGATCAGTGTGTGCAGTGTTATAGTCTCCTATGGGATAATAATGATCAGTATAAGAGATCAGTGTGTGCAGTGTTATAGTCTCCTATGGGATAATAATGATCAGTATAAGAGATCAGTGTGTGCAGTGTTATAGTCTCCTATGGGATAATAATGATCAGTATAAGAGATCAGTGTGTGCAGTGTTATAGGTCCCTATGGGATAACAATGATCAGTATAAGAGATCAGTGTGTGCAGTGTTATAGGTCCCTATGGGATAACAATGATCAGTATAAGAGATCAGTGTGTGCAGTGTTATAGGTCCCTATGGGATAATAATGATCAGTATAAGAGATCAGTGTGTGCAGTGTTATAGTCTCCTATGGGATAATAATGATCAGTATAAGAGATCAGTGTGTGCAGTGTTATAGTCTCCTATGGGATAACAATGATCAGTATAAGAGATCAGTGTGTGCAGTGTTATAGTCTCCTATGGGATAATAATGATCAGTATAAGAGATCAGTGTGTGCAGTGTTATAGTCTCCTATGGGATAATAATGATCAGTATAAGAGATCAGTGTGTGCAGTGTTATAGTCTCCTATGGGATAATAATGATCAGTATAAGAGATCAGTGTGTGCAGTGTTATAGGTCCCTATGGGATAATAATCATCAGTATAAGAGATCAGTGTGTGCAGTGTTATAGTCTCCTATGGGATAATAATGATCAGTATAAGAGATCAGTGTGTGCAGTGTTATAGGTCCCTATGGGATAATAATGATCAGTATAAGAGATCAGTGTGTGCAGTGTTATAGTCTCCTATGGGATAATAATGATCAGTATAAGAGATCAGTGTGTGCAGTGTTATAGGTCCCTATGGGATAATAATGATCAGTATAAGAGATCAGTGTGTGCAGTGTTATAGGTCCCTATGGGATAATAATGATCAGTATAAGAGATCAGTGTGTGCAGTGTTATAGGTCCCTATGGGATAATAATGATCAGTATAAGAGATCAGTGTGTGCAGTGTTATAGTCTCCTATGGGATAATAATGATCAGTATAAGAGATCAGTGTGTGCTCTCCTATGGGATAATAATGATCAGTATAAGAGATCAGTGTGTGCAGTGTTATAGTCTCCTATGGGATAATAATGATCAGTATAAGAGATCAGTGTGTGCTCTCCTATGGGATAATAATGATCAGTATAAGAGATCAGTGTGTGCAGTGTTATAGGTCCCTATGGGATAATAATCATCAGTATAAGAGATCAGTGTGTGCAGTGTTATAGGTCCCTATGGGATAACAATGACCAGTATAAGAGATCAGTGTGTGCAGTGTTATAGGTCCCTATGGGACCTATAACACTGCAAAAAAAAAGTAAAAAAAAAGTGTTAATAAAGATCATTTAACCCCTTCCCTAATAAAAGTTTGAATCACCCCCCTTTTCCCATAAAAAAAAATAAAACAGTGTCAAAAAATAAATAAATAAACATATGTGGTATCGCCGCGTGCGTAAATGTCCGAACTATAAAAATATATCATTAATTAAACCGCACGGTCAATGGCGTACGCGCAAAAAAATTCCAAAGTCCAAAAAAGCGTATTTTGGTAACTTTTTATACCATTAAAAAAAAGAATAAAAAGTGATCAAAAAGTCCGATCAAAACAAAAATCATACCGATAAAAACTTCAGATCACGGCGCAAAAAATGAGTCCTCATACCGGCCCGTATGTGGAAAAATAAAAAAGTTATAGGGGTCAGAAGATTACATTTTTAAACGTATAAATTTTCCTGCATGTAGTTATGATTTTTTCCAGAAGTGCGACAAAATCACCTATATAAGTAGGGGATCATTTTAACCGTATGGACCTACAGAATAATGATAAGGTGTAACTTTTACCGAAATATGTACTGCGTAGAAACGGAAGCCCCCAAAAGTTACAAAATAGCGTTTTTTTCGATTTTGTCGCACAATGATTTTTTTTTCCGCTTCGCCGTGCATTTTTGGGTAAAATGACTAATGTCACTGCAAAGTAGAATTGGCGACGCAAAAAATAAGCCATAATATGGATTTTTAGGTGGAAAATTGAAAGGGTTATGATTTTTAAAAGGTAAGGAGGAAAAAACGAAAGTGCAAAAACGGAAAAACCCTGAGTCCTTAAGGGGTTAAAGGGGTACTCCGGTGAAAACCTTTTTTCTTTTAAATCATCTGGTGGCAGAAAGTTAAACATATTTGTAAATTACTTCTATTAAAAAATCTTAATCCTTCCAGTACTTATTAGCTGCTGAATACTACAGAGGAAATTCTTTTCTTTTTGGAATGCTCTCTGATGACATCACAACCACAGTTCTCTCTGCTGACGTTATTATAATAATAATAACACTTTATTTATTGTTGTCCTTAGTGGGATTTGAACCCAAGTCCCCAGCACTCCAAGGCAGCAGTGCTAACCACTGAGCCACCATGCTGCCCTTAGCATACATCTGCTGTGCACGGTTGCTAAAATGGACAGAGATGTCAGCAGAGAGCACTGTGCTCGTGATGTCATCAGTGTTCCAAAAAGAAAGGAATTTCCTCTGTAGCATTCAGCAGCTAATAAGTACTGGAAGGATTAAGATTTTTTCATAGAAGTAATTTACAAATATGTTTAACTTTCTGCCACCAGTTGATTTAAAAGAAAAAAGGTTTTCACCGGAGTACCCCTTTAAGGACCAGGCCAATTTTATTTTTGCGTTTTCGTTTTTTCCTCCTCGCCTTCTAAAATCCATACCTCTTTTATATTTCCATGTACAGACCCATATAAGGGCTTGTTTTTTGCGTGACCAATTGTACTTTGTAATGAAACCTCTCATTTTACCATAAAATGTACGGTGAACCCCCCCCAAAAAATTTTTTGAGGGAGGAAATTTAAATGAAAACCAAAATTTTGCACATTTTGGAGGGGTTCAATTTCACACTGTACAATTTACTGTAAAAATGACGTGTTCTTTATTCTGGGGGTCAATACGATTAAAATCATACCCATGGCTAGATACTTTATATTTTTGTACCGCTTTAAAAAAAATCTAAAACTTTTTGTACAAAATCTAAAATCGCCCTATTTTGACCACCTATAACTTTTTAATTTTTCCGTATATAGGGCGGTATGAGGGCTCATTTTTTTGCGCCGTCATCTGTACTTGTTTTAGATCCCACATTTGCATATATAAAAATGTTAGATCATTTTTTATAAAAAAAAAAATTTTATAAAATGTGACAAAAAAGCAGCATTTTTGGACCTTTAAAATTTTTCACGTTTACGTCATTCACCGTACGGGATCATTAACATTATATTTTGATAGTTCGGACATTTACGCACGCGGCGATACCAAATATGTTTATAAAAAAAAAATTATGGTTTTTGGGGGTAAAATGGGAAAAACAGGCAATTTTCATTTTTATTGGGGGAGGGAATTTTTCACTTTTGTTTCACTTTTTATTTTTACATTCTTCAACTTTTTTTTTTTTTTTTTTTTACACTTTTTATGTCCCCATAGGGGACTATCTATAGCAATCGTTTGATTACTAATACTGTGCAGTGTTATGTATAGGACACAGCACTGATCAGTGTTATCGGTCATCTTCTGCTCTGGTCTGCTCGATCTCAGAAGACCCTGGGAGACGGCCGGAGCCAGGTGAGGGGACCTCCGGCCGCCATGCTGAATGGCCGGATCGCTGTGCCAGCGCTGCGGGCAATCCGATCATCCAAAGTACTGCACTGCCGCAGATGCCGTGATCTGTATTCATCACGGCATCTGAGGGGTTAATGGCGGACATTCGCGCAATCGCGGATGTCGGCCATTACGGGCGGGTCCCCGTTCCGATGCTCGCGGTCATACACAGGACGTAAATGTACGTCCTGATGCGGGAAGTCCCGCCAAACCAGGACATACATTTACGTCCGCGGTCGTTAAGGGGTTAAAGGGGTACTCCGGTGGAAAACTTTTTTTTTAATCAACTGGTGCCAGAAAGTTAAACAGATTAGTAAATTACTTCTAATAAAAAATCTCAATCCTTCCAGTACTTATTAGCGGCTGAATACTACAGAGGAAATCCTTTTCTTTTTGGAACACAGTGCTCTCTGCTGACATCACAAGCACAGTGCTCTCTGCTGACACCTCTGTCCATTTTAAGAACTGTCCAGAGTAAGAGGAAATCCCCATAGCAAACATATGCTGCTCTGTGCAGTTCCTAAAATGGACAGAGATGTCAGCAGAGAGCACTGTGCTCATGATGTTAGCAGAGAGCTCTGTGTTCCCAATAGAAAAGAATTTCATCTGTAGCAATCAGCAGCTAATAAGTACTGGAAGGATTAAGATTTAAAAAAAAAAAAGTTTTCCACTGGAGTACCCCTTTAAATCAATGGTAGTGAAACTCACTGCCAGCCACTAGCGTGTGAACGCACCCTCAAAAGGATTAAAATTCTTTCAATAGCCTATATGGCTTTCCCATCAGTGGGGGCCGGACGGGGGCTCACCCTGACCTGCAGGTTACGTTGGGACCATTTTGGGGGGTAAATACAACAAAAATCATCAGTTCTGGTGTCTTTATTTTTTTCCTTTATCCAGGAATAGAAAAACAGAGCTAATTTCCTTCCAAAAACGCTCCTCGTCTGTCTTCAGGTTTCCCAACCAGGGTGCCTCAAGCTGTTGCAAAACTACAACTCCCAGTATGCCCGGACAGCCTTTGGCTGTCCGGGCATACTGGGAGTTGTAGTTTTGCAACAGCCAGAGGTCCGCAGTTCTGAGACCACTGCACTAAGGGATGAGACGAAAGGGAAGCCTTCATTTACCTTTCATGGACAGCGTGGCAGAAAGGCCCTTGGCTGTTATTCGAGCATGCTGGGAGCTGTAGTTCTGCAGGTTCGTTCCATTGAAGTGAATGGAGCCAAGTTGTAATACCACACCCGACCTGGAGACAGACGGGGAGCTGTTTTGAATGAGATTAGCTCTGTTTCTCTATTCCTGGATAACCCCTTTAAAGGGGTATTCCAGGAAAAAACTTTTTTTTATATATCAACTGGCTCCAGAAAGTTAAACAGATTTGTGAATTACTTCTATTAAAAAATCTTAATCCTTTCAGTACTTATGAGCTTCTGAAGTTAAGGTTGTTCTTTTCTGTCTAAATCCTCTCTGATGACACCTGTCTCGGGAAACGCCCAGTTTAGAAGCAAATCCCCATAGCAAATCTCTTCTGTGGTTAACCGCAGACACCTCTCCATTCCAATCGTACGGGTGGTCGTTGTTCGCCGACCACGAGGCGGCGGTCGTTTTTGGGACCCGAGGAAAAATCAGCAGTGTTCGGTATGAATCCTACGGAACTAAAAACGGACCCTTTATCTATCAAACACCGCTGGAAGCTGCCGCCCGCCTTCTATTTCGTCATTTATATGTTTCAATGTGTTTTCTTGTTGTGTTCTGGGATGGCGATTGTCTCTGTCCTGGGAGATAATTGGATTTCTTCATCCTGGGAGATAATTGAATTTCTTCGTCCTGGGAGATAATTGGATTTCTTCCCAGTTGTCTGGGGGATAGAGAGGAGGGAGGTATGGGTAAAGTGGGAAGGGCTTATGTTGAAGCCACTGCGATTGGCTACTGTCCACTATGTTTTACAGTCTTCCATCAGGTCCCCTAGGGGAGTGTCCACCTGGTGGAGACCTGCATAAATACCGGGCAGGTAGAGCCATTAAATTCATTCCTGTTTGACCCTCAAGACGGAGCTGGTCTCGTTTGTGGGGGGGGGGGGGGAATTACTATTGGGACAGCGCTTTCATTATTTCCAGCTATGAAAGGAGTTCGACTGATTTGCTGATTGGGAGCGGCCGCGTTCGTATCCTCCGGTCGGGAGTTGGATGGTCGGCTGGAATGGGATCATTCCAAGGGGCGGCTTCCTCTACCTGTCGGGGAGTGTCATAACAATTGGTGGCAGCAGTGGGCTGAATCCCATCACCCAGAAGGCCAGCTACACATCCCAGGATGGAAATGCAGTATGGAGAATTAAGGCGGGCTACCCTTAAAGATATATTGGAACGCAGAGGATGATCAGCGAGTAATCTCAAGAAAAGAGAGATTATTGCCATATTATTGGAAATGGATGCGGCACAGGGAATGGAGAGAACTAATGTGCCTTCCATACTGGATTTAACACCCGAGGAGGTACAATTTAACCGGGCAGTCCAGATAAGGCTGGCACACTTCGGCCCCAACCCTGCAGCAGATATTGTAGTGCAGGTGCCAGCAGCAGTAGCAGCACAGTAGGCGCCCCAGGGAAGAGGAGCCGCAGCAGCAGAGGTACCCAATAACAATATTGGAAGGTACCCTTTGCTGCATTTAAAAAAAATGTTGAATCAGGAGAGATTGACGAGTTCCTGGCTGATTTTGAAAGGCAGTGTGCCTTACACCAGGTACCCGCAGAAGAATGGGTCACCATCCTCTCTGGGAAGTTATCCGACTGGGCCAGTGAGGCGTTTCGGGCCATCCCAGAGGAGGAAATTACAAGTTACCTGGCAGTAAAGGATGCCCTTTTGGCCAGATACGCTGTAACCCCTGAGGCGTACCGGCGGCGATTTGGGACACTAAAAAACAAGCTGGTGATTCCTATGTGGAGTGGGCATGCAGACTACACCGCACCGCAGCCCACTGGATGGCAGGGTGCCAAGCGGTAACTGGGGAAGAGGTGCTACCTTTGTTTTTGTAGGAGCACTGCTTTGATCGTTTACCTGCAGGAGTCCGAGAGTGGGTTAGGGACCGCAAACCCGCTACCTAACCCGAAGCTGCTCGTCTGGCTGATGAGTACACAGATGCACGGAAGCTGGACCAGGCAACAACCAAGGTCCCTACCCGAGTGGAGTACAAACCGGCAGCACCTCCAACCTCTACTGTGTATCACCCTCCAGCGCAACGCATCCCTACGATGCCACCAGCGAACAATTATGTTCAACCAGCCCGATTCAACGCCCGGGATTACTCCCAGCCTATCCGGTGCTATGGGTGCAAACAATTGGGGCACAAGAGACCAGAGTGCCCGTTAAGCAATTCCAACCAAGCCCAGTCATGGAGAAGACCAGCCGGCGGAAATCAGCAGCCACCCCAATCCTCTGCTCACTGTCTTGAGCAGGAAGAAGTTTGGGGTATACTACATGAGGCGGACCCAGTACAAGCAGCCCAGCAGGATAACCGTCAACAGCACAGACAGACCGTTAAACTGAATGACAAAATGGTCACTGGTCTGAGAGACACCGGAGCCACTATGACCCTGCTTCAAAAGAACCTGGTTTTGGAACACCAACATACTGGAAATACGGTAGCAGTGAGGGTAGCAGGAGGCGCCGTGATCCGTCTACCTGTTGCCCGGGTTCATTTGGATTGGGGAACGGGCTCTGGACATGTGAATGTGGGTGTCATGAAAGACTTACCTGCTGATGTTTTGCTCAGGAATGACTTGGCCCCTTTGGTTTCCGCTTATGCTCCAATGGGACCTGCGGATGTTAACCCAGTGACTACCCGTGCTCAGACCCGTGCTGCTGGAACCAGCTCCCCTGCTGTTGAGACCCAGGTAAGACCCGATTCCCCGACTGGTAACCTAGAACCGACCTTTGTTAGCTGGGATTCCCCGGAGGAGTTTGGGAGGGAAACCCAAGCAGATCCGACGCTCCAGAAGTACAGAGACAGGGCGGATACTGGAGAAGGAGTAGATGGGGAGCAGTATGAGTGGGTGGGGGACAGGTTATATAGGATCCCTAAGCCTTCCCCAAAGAGTGTTGCCCCTCCGCCGAATCGACAGCTGGTAGTACCCGCAAAATACAGGCAGGAGATTCTGCGGATAGGGTATGATGTTCTGCTAGGTGGACATCTAGGATCCTGCCGCACAGCCTACAGGATCCTGCAGAACTTCTTTTGGCCAAATTTCAATCAGGCTGTGCGGATATATTGTAGTACGTGTGACACTTGTCAACGGGTAGGAAAGCGGGGGGACCACCCAGGAGCTAGGCTTATGTCTATGCCTATCATTGGGGAGCCCTTTGCCCGCATAGCCGTTGACATTGTAGGTCCACTGGCCAGGGCTAGTCGATCCGGTAAGAAATATATTCTCACCGTGGTGGACTACGCCATCCGCTACCCAGAGACAGTAGCGCTGTCTAATATAGAGGCAGAGACAGTTGCAGATGCCCTGGTTAGGATTTTTACCAGGGTTGGGTTCCCTAAGGAGATTCTCTCTGACCAGGGAACCTAATTTACCGCTGTGCTCACCCAACAACTGTGGAAGGTGTGCGGCATTAAACCACTGCTTAGCTCACCTTATCATCCACAGACTAACAGTCTCTGCGAGCGATTTAATGGCACCCGACACTTGCAGAGACTGGGAGCGATTCCTGCCTCATCTGTTGTTTTCCTACAGAGAGGTGTCCCAGGAATCTACTGGGTTCTCCCCCTTTGAGTTGCTATATGGGAGAAGGGTCCGTGGACCCCTAGATCTCATTAGAGGCCACTGGGAGGGGGAGACAGAGCAAGAAGGGACCCCCATAGTGCCGTATGTCCTGGAACTCCGGGACCGCATGGAGAAACTGTCTCTGATGGTAAGAGAAAGTCTCCAGGTGGCCCAGGGGAGACAGAAGAGGTGGTACAATCAGGGTGCCCGACAGCGAGTCTTTCAGGTTGGGCAGAAAGTGCTAGTGCTCAAACCTGTGAAGGCGAACAAGATGCAAGCATCTTGTCAGGGCCCGTATAAGGTGTTAGCTCAGGTATGTGATACTACCTACCTTATAGCCAGCTGTTCAGATGACGGGATCCAGCGATCCTTTCATGTGAACATACTGAAGGAGTATTAGGAGACCGGAGGATATCGCTGCAGTATGTGCCCCTGCTGCAGACGATACAGAGAGTTTATCCTTTCCCGATTTGTTAGAGAGGGACTCCCAGACTGACCTTACCAGCCTTGTACAGCTAGGTGACCGATTGAGCCCCACAGAGAAGGGACAGGCAAAACAGCTGCTGTGGGAGAAGCAGGCGATGTTCTCCCAAGAGCCTGGCTACACTACCCTAGCTGTACATAAGGTAGACATCCCTGGACAGAACCCTCTGCGACAACCCCCTTACCGTATCCCTGAAGCAGTCCAAGAAGGAATGCGGAAGGAGATACAGGAGATGACCCAGCTTGGGGTCATCGAACCCTCCGATAGCCCGTGGGCTTTGCCTGTAGTCCTGGTGCCTAAGAAGGATGGGACCACCCGGTTCTGTGTGGACTACAGGCGACTCAACGAGCGGACCACCACTGACGCCTACCCGATGCCCTGGGTTGATTAGACTGCATTGCCAGGGGGCGCTATCTGACCACCATAGACCTGTGTAAAGGCTACTGGCAGATTACCCTGGCCGAGGATGCTATCCCCAAGTCGGCCTTCGTCACCCCATTTGGCTTGTACCAATTCAAGGTCATGCCATTTGGGATGAAGAATGCCCCGGCTACCTTCCAGCGCATGGTGGATAGACTTCTCGATGGATTCCAGGAATTTGCTTGTGCATACCTGGATGACATTGCGATCTACAATGGGTCCTGGGAGGAACACCTGGTGCATGTAGGGGTAGTCCTGGACAAAATTCGGGCCGCTGGCCTGACATTGAAGCCAGAAAAGTGCCATTTAGGCATGGCTGAAGTGCAATACCTGGGTCACAGAGTGAGGTGTGGGAGCCAGAGACCCGAGCCAGCCAAGATAGAGGCAGTAGCTAACTGGCCCACACCTATCACTAAGACCCAGGTGCTAGCCTTCCTAGGGACAGCAGGGTACTATAGACGCTTTGTCCATGACTACAGCACTATTGCTAAACCCCTGACTGACCTGACCAAGAAAAATCTCCCTAAGCAGGTCCTGTGGTCTCCAGCTTGTGAAGCTGCGTTTCAAGCCCTTAAACAAGCTCTTGTGAATGCCCCTGTCCTGGCTGCCCCAGTCCCTAACAAACGGTTTCTCGTCCACACAGATGCTTCCATGTTTGGACTGGGGGCTGTGCCGAGCCAGGTCGGGGAAGATGGAGGAGAACACCCTGTCGCATATCTCAGTAGAAAGCTGTTACCCCGAGAAGTGAGTTATGCGGCAGTGGAGAAGAAATGCTTGGCCCTGGTCTGGGCATTGAAAAAGTTAAGCCCTTATTTGTATGGACAGGAATTTTCCCTTGTGACGGACCACAATCCCCTAGTCTGGCTTAACCGGGTTTCAGGAGACAATGGAAGACTGCTGCGGTGGAGTTTGGCCTTACAACCATATAACTTCACCATCAGCTACCGACCCGGTAAGCAGAACGGGAATGCAGATGGATTGTCTCGGCAAACCAACGTTCTTACCACCTCCTAGTCCGGTCATCCCCAAGTTGACCCGCCAAAAGGGTCAAGCCGGGTCTGTCGGAGTGTCCCACAAGGGGGGAGCTGTGTGACGGATCCATCTGCTGGTTACCCTCTTGGCCCCAATTAGAATGTTGTGGTTAACCGCAGACACCTCTCCATTCCATTCGTAGGGGTGGTCGTCGTTCACCGACCACGAGGCGGTGGCCATTTTTGGGACCCAAAGAAAAATCTGCAGTGTTCAGTACAAATTCTATGGAACTAAAAACGGACCCTTTACCTACCAAACACCGCTGGAAGCTGCCGCCCGCCTTCTATTTCGTCATCTATATGTTTCAATGTGTTCTCTTGTTGTGTTCTGGGATGGCGATTGTTTCTGTCCTGGGAGATAATTGGATTTCTTCGTCCTGGGAGATAATTGGATTTCTTCCCAGTTGTCTGGGGGATAGAGAGGAGGGAGGTATGGGTAAAGTGGGAAGGGCTTATGTTGAAGCCACTGCGATTGGCTACTGTCCACTATGTTTTACAGTCTTCCATCAGGTCCCCTAGGGGAGTGTCCACCTGGTGGAGACCTGCATAAATACCGGGCCGGTAGCCCCCTTAAAGTCATTCCTGTTTGACCCTCAAGACGGAGCTGGTCTCGTTTGTGGGGGGAATTACTATTGGGACAGCGCTTTCGTTATTTCTAGCTATGGAAGGAGTTCGACTGATCGGGGCCGCGTTCGTATCCTCCGGTCGGGAGTTGCACGGTCGGCTGGAACCAACCCGCGTTCCTGGAGAAGGGGATCATTCCAAGCGGCGGCTTCCTCTACCTGTCGGGGAGTGTCGTAACAGTTTCACTTACACCTACAAAGATAAATGCTTCACTTACACCTACAATGATCAATGCTTCACTTACACCTACAATGATCAATGCTTCACTTACACTACAATGATAAATACTTCACTTACACTACAATGATAAATGCTTCACTTACACTACAATGATAAATGCTTCACTTACACCTACAATGATACATGCCTCACTTACACTACAATGATAAATGCTTCACGTTCACCTACAATGATAAATGCTTCACTAACACCTACAATGATAAATGCTTCACTTACACCTACAATGATAAATACTTCACTGACACCTACAATGATAAATGCTTCACTTACATCTCCAATGATAAATACTTCACTTACACCTACAATGATAAATACTTCACATACACTACAATCATAGATGCCTCACTTACACCTATAATGATAAATGCTTCACTTACAACTACAATAATACATACTTCACTTACACCTACAATGATAAATGCTTCACTTACCCCCACAATGATAAATACTTCACTTACACCTACAATTATAAATGCTTCACTGACACCTACAATGATAAATGCTTCACTTACACCTGCAATAATAAATGCTTTACTTACACCTACAATGATAAATGCTTCACTTACACCTACAATGATAAATACTTCACTTACACCTACAATTATAAATGCTTCACTTACACCTGCAATGATAAATGCTTCCCTTACACCTACAATAATAAATGCTTCACTTACACCTACAATGATCAATACTTCACTTACACCTACAATGATAAATGCTTCCCTTACAACTATAATAATAAATGCTTCACTAACACTACAATGATAGGTGCTTCACTTACACCTACAATGATAAATGCTTCCCATACACCTACAATGATAAATACTTCTTTTACACCTAGAATGATAAATACTTCACTTACACCTACACTGATAAATGCTTTACCTACAATGATAAATGCTTCACTTACACCTACAATGAATGCTTCACATACACCTACAAAGATAAATACTTCTTTTACCCCTACAATGATAAATGCTTTACCTACACCTACAATGATAAATGCTTCACTTACACTACAATGATAAATACTTCACTCACACTACAATGATAAATACTTCACTTAAATCTACAATAATAAATACTTCACTGACACCTACAATGATAAATGCTTCACTTACACCTACAATGATAAATGCTTCACTTACACCTACAATGATAAATACTTCGCTTACACCTACAATGATAAATACTTCACTCACACTACAATGATAAATACTTCACTTACATCTACAATAATAAATACTTCACTGACACCTACAATGATAAATGCTTCACTTACACCTTCAATGATAAATACTTCACTTACACCTACAATTGTTAGGATTCGGCTAGCTGGGTGTGGATCCTCTGTGTCAGCGAGGGATTGGCGTGGACCGTGTCGGTGGACCGGTTCTAGGGATGCTACTGGTTTTCACCAGAGCCCGCCGCAAAGCGGGATGGTCTTGCTGCGGCGGTAGCAACCAGGTCGTATCCACCGGCAATGGCTCAACCTCGCTGACTGCTGAGAAGGCGTGGGACAGAAGGACTAGGCAGAGGCAAGGTCAGACGTAGCAGAAGGTCGGGGCAGACGGCAAGGTTCGTAGTCAATGAGGATAGCAGGAGATCTGGAACACAGGCTTTGGACAACACTAAACGCTTTCACTGGCACAAGGCAACAAGATCCGGCAAGGAAGTGCAGGGGAAGTGAGGTAATATGGACAGGAAGCAGGTGGAAGCTAATTAGGCTGATTGGGCCAGGCACCAATCACTGGTGCACTGGCCCTAAGTAGCGGAGCCGCGCGCGCAAGGACGTGACAGCCGGGGACCGGGACAGGTGAGTGACTTGGGACGCAATTCGCGAGCGGGCGCGTCCCGCTATGCAAATCGCATCCCCGCCGGCAATGTCAGTGCAGCGCTCCCGGTCAGCGGGTCTGACCGGGGCGCTGCAGAGAGAGGAACGCAGCGAGCGCTCCGGGGAGGAGCAGGGACCCGGAGCGCTCGGCGTAACAGTACCCCCCCCCCCTTAGGTCTCCCCCTCTTTTTGTCGGGATGTTGCTTCATCCGGGATGAGGCCTGTATGAGGGATTTCTGAGTCTCTTTCCAGATGGTGGAGAAGTCCCGGGAAACCTCATCAACAGCGGGCAAACCAGAAGGCGTGGGAGTGGGGAGGGGGGGGAAGAGGGTGAAGCTGGGCACGGGGCAAAGTGTTACCAGGACGGGGGCTATGAGGAGGAGACACAGCATAGTCCTGATAGGCCTTGGGGAGACCAGGTAAAGGAGGAGACACTGAGGTTTGACTGACGGGACTGGGAGCAGACGTGAGGCAATTTTTATGGCAAGAAGCACCCCAGCTCTTGATCTCCCCGGTGGTCCAATCAAGGGTAGGAGAGTGGCGTTGGAGCCATGGCAGACCAAGGAGGACTTCAGAGGTGCAGTTGGGCAAAACAAAAAGTTCAATTTTTTCATGATGCCGTCCAATGCTCATGAGCAGGGGTTCTGTGCTGTAACGCACAGTGCAGTCCAATTTCACTCCGTTGACCGAGGAAATGTAGAGCGGCTTGACGAGACGGGTCACCGGGATGCAGAACTTATTCACCAAAGAGGCCAGAATAAAATTTCCAGAAGAACCAGAGTCCAAGAAGGCCGCGGCTGAGAAGGAGGAGTTGGCAGAAGGAGAAATCCGCACGGGCACGGTGAGACGTGGAGAAGCAGACTTCGTACCAAGAGACGCCACACCCACGTGAGCTGGGTGCGTGCGTGCGTTTCCCAGACGTGGAGGACGAATAGGGCAATCCACCAAGAAGTGTTCGGTACTAGCGCAGTACAGACATAAATTTTTATCCCTACGGCGAGTCCTCTCTTCATGGGTCAAGCGAGACCGATCCACTTGCATAGCCTCCTCGGCGGGAGGCACAGGGGTAGATTGCAAAGGATACTGTGAGAGAGGTGCCCAGAGATCAAGGTCTTTTTCCTGGCGGAGCTCCTGGTGTCTTTCAGAAAAATGCATGTCAATGCGGGTGGCCAAATGGATAAGTTCTTGCAGGTTGGCAGGAATCTCTTGTGCGGCCAGCACATCCTTGATGTTACTGGATAGGCCTTTTTTAAAGGTCGCTCAGAGAGCCTCGTTATTCCAAGATAATTCGGAAGCGAGAGTACGAAATTGGATGGCGTACTCGCCTACTGAAGAATTACCCTGGACCAGGTTCAGCAGGGCAGTCTCGGCAGAAGAAGCTCAGGCTGGTTCCTCGAAGACACTTCGGACTTCAGCGAAGAAGGCCTGGACTGTGGCAGGATCATTGCGGTCCCAGAGCGGTGTGGCCCAAGACAAGGCCTTTCCTGAAAGAAGACTCACTACGAACGCCACCTTATACCGTTCTGTAGGAAATTGGTCAGACAACATCTCCATATGCAGGGAACATTGAGACAAGAAGCCACGGCAGAGTCTATAGTCTCCATCAAATTTGTCCGGCAGGGACAAGCGGAGGCTAGGAGCGGCCACTTGCTGCGGAGGAGGTGCAGGAGCTGGCGGAGGAGATGGTTGCTGCTGTAGCAGTGGCAGAAGTTGCTGTAATGTGGCGGTCAACTGCGACAGCTGCTGTCCTTGTTGGGCAATTTGCTGCGATTGCTGAGCGACCACCGTGGGTAGGTCAGCGAGACTTGGCAGCGGCACCTCAGCGGGATCCATGGCCGGATCTACTGTTAGGATTCGGCTAGCTGGATGTGGATCCTCTGTGTCAGCGAGGGATTGGCGTGGACCGTGTTGGTGGACCGGTTCTAGGGATGCTACTGGTTTTCACCAGAGACCGCCGCAAAGCGGGATGGTCTTGCTGCGGCGGTAGCAACCAGGTCGTATCCACCGGCAACGGCTCAACCTCGCTGACTGCTGAGAAGGCGTGGGACAGAAGGACTAGGCAGAGGCAAGGTCAGACGTAGCAGAAGGTCGGGGCAGGCGGCAAGGTTCGTAGTCAATGAGGATAGCAGGAGATCTGGAACACAGGCTTTGGACAACACTAAACGCTTTCACTGGCACAAGGCAACAAGATCCGGCCAGGGAGTGCAGGGGAAGTGAGCAGATATAGCCAGGGAGCAGGTGGAAGCTAATTAGGCTGATTGGGCCAGGCACCAATCATTGGTGCACTGGCCCTAAGGAGCGGAGCCGCGCGTGCCAGGACGTGACAGCCGGGGACCGGGACAGGTGAGTGACTTGGGACGCGATTCGCGAGCGGGCGCGTCCCGCTATGCGAATCGCATCCCCGCCGGCAATGTCAGTGCAGCGCTGCCGGTCAGCGGGTCTGACCGGGGCGCTGCAGAGAGAGGAACGCTGCGAGCGCTCCGGGGAGGAGCAGGGACCCGGAGCGCTCGGCGTAACAACAATGATAAATACTTCACTTACACCTACAATGATAAATACATCACATACACTACAATGATAAATGTTGGCCTCTGTCTCTAAATTTGCTGTGAATATTAAACAGATATCCCACCCCCAGGACCATAATCGGGGGTACACTTTAAAGGACGCTAGGGGCAAAAGTGATGACCGTGGAGGAGGCTTATCAAAACCTAAGAAGAGGAAGTGGAGCCATTTCCCATAGCAACCAATCAGATCGCGTTTTTCATATTTCAGATGCCTTTTTAAAAATGAAGGAAGCGATCTGGTTGCTATGGGCAACTGCACCGCTCTTCTCCACACTGGAGGATCACAGAACAGCAGCCATGTAGGGAGGACAGATCTATCAATCGAGGTCATAGGGGCAGGGGAAAACTGCCAGGGACCGCCCTTGTGACTCCTGGTTCAGGCAGCATGACAGGAACCGCCCCCATGACAGTAATGACAGTTTCCCCCTTTTTTAGGTCAGCTATAACTGACTTGTGTAAATATAACGGCTCTATGGTGCACACCAGGACGTATGGAGGACTATAGGCAATATCTCCGCCAGTGTCCGTGGCGTGGAGGAGGCTCAGGCAACCTCCATAGGCCTGTCCTCTAGTCAGCACTGTCCCTTTAAGGGTCAGTACCAGGACAGAGGGCCGTGCAGTCCTGGCTCAGCTCCTCTAATCCCATTGGAATCTCTATGAATTCATGTTGATACGGACGCTGCCAGGTGGCTTAGGGTATGTGCAGGGCCCGGGCCTCTACATGTGTGCAGGAAAGATTTGAGGGTCTGCAGGAAAGATGAGAGGGTCTGCAGGAAAGATGAGAGGGTCTGCAGGAAAGATGAGAGGGTCTGCAGGAGGGATAGTCTGAAAAAGGGGTGAGGGGGTCTGCAGGAGGCCTAGTCTGCAAGAGGGTTGAGGGGGTCTGCAGGACAGATAGTCTGCAGGAGGGGTGAGGGGGTCTGCAGGAGGGATGAGAGGGTCTGCAGGAGGGATGAGGGGGTCTGCCGGAAGGATATTCTGCAGAAGGTATGTGAGAGTCTGCAGGATAGTGATGAGAGGGTGTACAGGAGTGATGAGGAGTCTACAGGAGTGATGAGGAGTCTACAGGAGTGATGAGGGGTCTACAGGAATGATGAGGGGTCTACAGGAGTGATGAGGAGTCTACAGGAGTGATGAGGAGTCTACAGGAGTGATGAGGGGTCTACAGGAGTGATGAGGGGTCTACAGGAGTGATGAGGGGTCTACAGGAGTGATGAGGAGTCTACAGGAGTGATGAGAGGGTCTACAGGAGTGATGAGGAGTCTACAGGAGTGATGAGGGGTCTACAGGAGTGATGAGGGGTCTACAGGAGTGATGAGGGGTCTACAGGAGTGATGAGGGGTCTACAGGAGTGATGAGGAGTCTACAGGAGTGATGAGAGGGTCTACAGGAGTGATGAGGGGTCTACAGGAGTGAAGAGGGGTCTACAGGAGTGATGACGGGTCTACAGGAGTGATGAGGAGTCTACAGGAGTGATGAGGGGTCTACAGGAGTGAAGAGGGGTCTACAGGAGTGATGAGGGGTCTACAGGAGTGAAGAGGGGTCTACAGGAGTGATGAGGGGTCTACAGGAGTGATGAGGGGTCTACAGGAGTGATGAGGGGTCTACAGGAGTGATGAGGAGTCTACAGGAGTGATGAGAGGGTCTACAGGAGTGATGAGGGGTCTACAGGAGTGAAGAGGGGTCTACAGGAGTGATGAGGGGTCTACAGGAGTGATGAGGGGTCTACAGGAGTGATGAGGGGTCTACAGGAGTGATGAGGGGTCTACAGGAGTGAAGAGGGGTCTACAGGAGTGATGAGGGGTCTACAGGAGTGATGAGGGGTCTACAGGAGTGATGAGGGGTCTACAGGAGTGACGAGGGGTCTACAGGAGTGACGAGGGGTCTACAGGAGTGACGAGGGGTCTACAGGAGTGACGAGGGGTCTACAGGAGTGACGAGGGGTCTACAGGAGTGACGAGGGGTCTACAGGAGTGATGAGGGGTCTACAGGAGTGATGAGGAGTGACGAGGGGTCTACAGGAGTGATGAGGAGTGATGAGGGGTCTACAGGAGTGATGAGGGGTCTACAGGAGTGATGAGGGGTCTACAGGAGTGATGAGGGGTCTAGAGGAGTGATGAGGGGTCTACAGGAGTGATGAGGGATCTACAGGAGTGATGAGGGGTCTACAGGAGTGATGAGGGGTCTACAGGAGTGATGAGGGGTCTAGAGGAGTGATGAGGGGTCTACAGGAGTGATGAGGGGTCTACAGGAGTGATGAGGGGTCTACAGGAGTGATGAGGGATCTACAGGAGTGATGAAGGGTCTACAGGAGTGATGAGGGATCTACAGGAGTGACGAGGGGGTCTACAGGAGTGACGAGGGGGTCTACAGGAGTGACGAGGGGTCTACAGGAGTGACGAGGGGTCTACAGGAGTGACGAGGAGTCTACAGGAGTGACGAGGGGTCTACAGGAGTGACGAGGGGTCTACAGGAGTGACGAGGGGTCTACAGGAGTGACGAGGGGTCTACAGGAGTGATGAGGGGTCTACAGGAGTGATGAGGGATCTACAGGAGTGATGAAGGGTCTACAGGAGTGATGAGGGATCTACAGGAGTGATGAGGGGGTCTACAGGAGTGACGAGGGGTCTACAGGAGTGACGAGGGGTCTACAGGAGTGACGAGGGGTCTACAGGAGTGACGAGGGGTCTACAGGAGTGACGAGGGGTCTACAGGAGTGACGAGGGGTCTACAGGAGTGACGAGGGGTCTACAGGAGTGACGAGGGGTCTACAGGAGTGACGAGGGGTCTACAGGAGTGATGAGGGATCTACAGGAGTGATGAAGGGTCTACAGGAGTGATGAGGGATCTACAGGAGTGACGAGGGGGTCTACAGGAGTGACGAGGAGTCTACAGGAGTGACGAGGGGTCTACAGGAGTGACGAGGGGTCTACAGGAGTGACGAGGGGTCTACAGGAGTGACGAGGGGTCTACAGGAGTGACGAGGGGTCTACAGGAGTGACGAGGGGTCTACAGGAGTGACGAGGGGTATAGAGGAGTGACGAGGGGTCTACAGGAGTGACGAGGGGTCTACAGGAGTGACGAGGGGTCTACAGGAGTGACGAGGGGTCTACAGGAGTGACGAGGGGTCTACAGGAGTGACGAGGAGTCTACAGGAGTGACGAGGGGTCTACAGGAGTGACGAGGGGTCTACAGGAGTGACGAGGGGTCTACAGGAGTGATGAGGGGTCTACAGGAGTGATGAGGGATCTACAGGAGTGATGAGAGGGTCTACAGGAGTGATGAGGGGTCTACAGGAGTGATGAGGGGTCTACAGGAGTGATGAGGGGTCTACAGGAGTGATGAGGGGTCTACAGGAGTGATGAGGGATCTACAGGAGTGATGAGGGGGTCTACAGGAGTGATGAGGGGTCTACAGGAGTGATGAGGGGTCTACAGGAGTGACGAGGGGTCTACAGGAGTGACGAGGGGGTCTACAGGAGTGACGAGGGGTCTACAGGAGTGATGAGGGGTCTAGAGGAGTGATGAGGGGTCTACAGGAGTGACGAGGGGGTCTACAGGAGTGATGAGGGGTCTACAGGAGTGATGAGGGGTCTACAGGAGTGATGAGGATCTACAGGAGGTGGTGATGCTCTGCAGGAGGGGGTGATGAGGGGTCTACGGGAGTGATGAGGGGTCTACAGGAGTGACGAGGGGTCTACAGGAGTGACGAGGGGTCTACAGGAGTGACGAGGGGTCTACAGGAGTGACGAGGGGTCTACAGGAGTGATGAGGGGTCTACAGGAGTGATGAGGGGTCTACAGGAGTGATGAGGATCTACAGGAGGTGGTGATGCTCTGCAGGAGGGGGTGATGAGGGGTCTACAGGAGTGATGAGGGGTCTACAGGAGTGATGAGGGGTCTACAGGAGTGATGAGGGGTCTACAGGAGTGATGAGGGGTCTACAGGAGTGATGAGGGGTCTACAGGAGTGATGAGGGGTCTACAGGAGTGATGAGGAGTCTACAGGAGTGATGAGGGGTCTACAGGAGTGATGAGGGGTCTACAGGAGTGATGAGGAGTCTGCAGGAGGTGGTGATGCTCTGCAGGAGGTGGTGATGCTCTGCAGGAGGGGGTGATGCTCTGCAGGAGGCCCCTGTCTCAGATGAGGTTCCTGTGATCATGGCTGCAGAGGAGGAGGAGGAGGAGGAAGAGGAGGAAGAGGAGGAGGAGGAGGAAGAGGAGGAGGCTCGGTCTGTGCTCGGGCTCTGTCGGACACAATAGCCTCTCAGCTCCTTCTTCTCCTCACAGAACCGCATCGTCCTCCATGGCCTGGGCTCTTGGTCGTTCACACTGAGCGGCTCCGGGAGGGGCAGGATGGAGGCCGGGGGTCTCCTCAATGGCTTCGGCCCATCGGGGCAGAGTGAAGCGGAGTTGACCCATCTGTGCCGGAGCCTGGAGGTCGGCACCGTCATCACCCTCTTCTACTCCAAGAAGTCCCAGAAGCCGGAGCGGAGAACCTTCCAGGTGAAGCTGGAGACCAGACAGGTGACCTGGAGCCGGGGGGCCGACAAGGTGGAGGGGGCAGGTAAGAGGTGCTGCAGCAGCTGCTCTTCACACACCATGTGACCCACAACAAGTTCTGTATAAAACCGCTCAGCAGACATGGGCCTAAAGATGGCTCCATCCATGGGGAAAAATGTCTCCTATAAAAAAAATAGAATAAATTCCCACAAAGTTATAGGAAGATGTCAGCGACAGCGCCCCCTGTCAGGTCTGTCAGACATCTCACTTAGTCACTGACTGATTTATGTAGAAAATATATAGTCAGGACCAGTGACGTGTAGGGCTGCGTTCACACACTGCGCATTTGTTGCAGATTTTGACTTCACTATTAAAGTTACTTTGAAGATCTGATGGGTGTGAACGGTCCCTAGCGATTACCGGTTCATAGCGCAATTTTATTAATGTTTTTTTTTTACATTTATTGCGTGTATACGATTCTATACTTAAATCATATAAGTCTATAGCAGTGTTTCCCAACCAGAGTGCCTCCAGCTGTTGCAAAATTACAACTCCCAGCATGCCCGGACAGCGTTGCCCATTGCATAGGGCAGCGGTCTATAAACTGCGGACCTCCAGCTGTTGCAAAACTACAACTCCCAGCATGCCCGGACAGCCTACGGCTGTCCGGGCATGCTGGGAGTTGTAGTGTTGCAACAGCTGGAGGCACCCTGTTTGGGAAAAGCTGCTATAGAGGGCCTGGGTCTTATAAAAATCATAAATCTTTCTAGAACTTACTAAACTATTCCAAACTACTGCGCACATGTAAGAAAAAAAAAGCGCAAAATCCGTTCAGTAATAAAATTCAGAGACATTTTCGTATTTTAAAATAATCGGATACAACTTCTATCGGATTTTGGTCGAAAAAATAAAATGGCGGAAATGTAGTCGGACAAAAACCGATAATCTGAACGCACAGAAGTCAATGGATACAATTAGACGTACGGTTGTAGATGATTTTTTTACTTGTTCGATGTAAAAAAAAAAACTTTAAAAAATGTGACTGGCTGCACCTCCAGGATAAAATGGCGCACATGACACATGGGGCGTACAGGCCCATCAGCGCCACGTTTATTGCGCAGCGTTCCTTTATATTTCTCTGTATCGGTTTCACGTTGATACAATTTGATACATTGATGTTGTTAATGTAAATATTTTCGTTTATTTGGATGTAAACATTAGACGGTTCCCTCCTTCTCTGCGCCGGCCGGGGCCGCGCTCTTGTTTCTCGTATACGCGGGGTCCGTGTTTCCCCCGTCTATTTGTGGCTTCCAGGTGTATCCTGGATGTTATTGTCCGACTTCCAGTTCTCAGTTAACTCCTGCCCCGCCGGCGGATACTGACCAGCGACCTCTTCTTCTTCGGGGGACTAGTGTCCGGACCGCTGCGTTATGGTTTTGGCGTTCGCCATGTGCAGGGGAGTGTATGGGGGTCCCTGGCGGTGGCGGATCCTATTGGTGACCACAGGGCTATGCTTGCTTTTCGGCTGCGCTTTTTATAGTTGTTTTCTCCTTTTTTTATTTATTTTTTATTGTTTGCGATTGTGTAGTTTTGCTTTTATATGTTTTTTGCTGTTTTGTTTTTTCTCATACAAAAAGCGTGTTCTGTATTCCAATTCATTATGTGTCTCTGTGCTGCAAAACTACAACTGTCCGGGCATGCTGGGAATTGTAGTTTTGCAACAACAGCTATTCCACGTACTTGCACTTCCGTTGTGGTAATTGTGAACGTCCGTGAAAAAGTCTCTAGAAGTTTTAGGCCGCATTCACATTTTTATAAAATTTTTTTTGCATCAGTTCTATCCCTTACAATCGTATGTCTAGGACAGTGTTTCCCAACCAGTGTGCCTCCAGCTGTTGCAAAACTGTGCATGCTGGGAGTTTGTAGTTTTGAACAGCCGGAGGGCCGAAGTTTGAAGACCACGGCGCGAAGGGACGAGATGAGAGGGAAGCCTTGATTTACCTTTCAGGGGCAGTGTGAATCCTCTGGAGGAGGCAGACAGGACTTTGGCTGTCCGGGCATGCTGGGAGTTATATTTTTGCAACAGCTGGAGGTGCACTGGTTGGAAAAACCCTGATATAGATGAATCCAGTTACTTCTATTTACTAATTGTATCCAACACCTGCTTTCATTCCTTTTACTCTTTTTGTCTGATTTTACATATATAAAAATCTGTGGTTGCTATGGGCAACAGAGACAGCAGGGGAGATTTATCAAGTTGTCTGTAAGAAAGATTCTCTGAGCTCATAGCAACCAATCAGAGCAGCTTTCATTTCTTAAATGGCGCTGGTATGATGAAAGCTGAGCTGTGATTGGTTACTATGGACTGAGCTGTGATTGGTTACTATGGACTGAGCTGTGATTACTATGGACTGAGCTGTGATTGGTTACTATGGACTGAGCTGTGATTACTATGGACTGAGCTGTGATTACTATGGACTGAGCTGTGATTGGTTACTATGGACTGAGCTGTGATTACTATGGACTGAGCTGTGATTGGTTACTATGGACTGAGCTGTGATTGGTTACTATGGACTGAGCTGTGATTACTATGGACTGAGCTGTGATTACTATGGACTGAGCTGTGATTGGTTACTATGGACTGAGCTGTGATTGGTTACTATGGACTGAGCTGTGATTACTATGGACTGAGCTGTGATTGATTACTATGGACTGAGCTGTGATTACTATGGACTGAGCTGTGATTACTATGGACTGAGCTGTGATTACTATGGACTGAGCTGTGATTACTATGGACTGAGCTGTGATTGGTTACTATGGACTGAGCTGTGATTGGTTACTATGGACTGAGCTGTGATTGGTTACTATGGACTGAGCTGTGATTACTATGGACTGAGCTGTGGTTACTATGGACTGAGCTGTGATTACTATGGACTGAGCTGTGATTACTATGGACTGAGCTGTGATTACTATGGACTGAGCTGTGATTGGTTACTATGGACTGAGCTGTGATTACTATGGACTGAGCTGTGATTACTATGGACTGAGCTGTGGTTACTATGGACTGAGCTGTGATTACTATGGACTGAGCTGTGATTGGTTACTATGGACTGAGCTGTGATTGGTTACTATGGACTGAGCTGTGATTGGTTACTATGGACTGAGCTGTGATTGGTTACTATGGACTGAGCTGTGATTACTATGGACTGAGCTGTGATTACTATGGACTGAGCTGTGATTACTATGGACTGAGCTGTGATTACTATGGACTGAGCTGTGATTGGTTACTATGGACTGAGCTGTGGTTACTATGGACTGAGCTGTGGTTACTATGGACGGAGCTGTGATTACTATGGACTGAGCTGTGATTGGTTACTATGGACTGACCTGTGATTACTATGGACGGAGCTGTGGTTACTATGGACGGAGCTGTGGTTACTATGGACTGAGCTGTGATTACTATGGACTGAGCTGTGATTACTATGGACTGAGCTGTGGTTACTATGGACTGAGCTGTGGTTACTATGGACTGAGCTGTGATTACTATGGACTGAGCTGTGGTTACTATGGACTGAGCTGTGGTTACTATGGACTGAGCTGTGATTGGTTACTATGGACTGAGCTGTGATTACTATGGACTGAGCTGTGATTGGTTACTATGGACTGAGCTGTGATTACTATGGACTGAGTTGTGGTTACTATGGACTGAGCTGTGATTACTATGGACTGAGCTGTGATTACTATGGACTGAGCTGTGATTACTATGGACTGAGCTGTGATTGGTTACTATGGACTGAGCTGTGATTACTATGGACTGAGCTGTGATTACTATGGACTGAGCTGTGATTACTATGGACTGAGCTGTGATTACTATGGACTGAGCTGTGATTGGTTACTATGGACTGAGCTGTGATTACTATGGACTGAGCTGTGATTACTATGGACTGAGCTGTGATTACTATGGACTGAGCTGTGATTACTATGGACTGAGCTGTGATTACTATGGACTGAGCTGTGATTACTATGGACTGAGCTGTGATTACTATGGACTGATCTGTGATTACTATGGACTGAGCTGTGATTACTATGGACTGAGCTGTGATTACTATGGACTGAGCTGTGATTACTATGGACTGAGCTGTGATTACTATGGACTGAGCTGTGATTACTATGGACTGAGCTGTGATTACTATGGACTGAGCTGTGATTACTATGGACTGAACTGTGATTACTATGGACTGAGCTGTGATTGGTTACTATGGACTGAGCTGTGATTACTATGGACTGAGCTGTGATTACTATGGACTGAGCTGTGATTACTATGGACTGAGCTGTGATTACTATGGACTGAGCTGTGATTACTATGGACTGAGCTGTGATTACTATGGACTGAGCTGTGATTACTATGGACTGAGCTGTGGTTACTATGGACTGAGCTGTGATTACTATGGACTGAGCTGTGATTACTATGGACTGAGCTGTGATTACTATGGACTGAGCTGTGATTGGTTACTATGGACTGAGCTGTGATTACTATGGACTGAGCTGTGATTGGTTACTATGGACTGAGCTGTGATTACTATGGACTGAGCTGTGATTACTATGGACTGAGCTGTGATTACTATGGACTGAGCTGTGATTACTATGGACTGAGCTGTGATTACTATGGACTGAGCTGTGATTGGTCACTATGGACTGAGCTGTGATTACTATGGACTGAGCTGTGATTGGTTACTATGGACTGAGCTGTGATTGGTTACTATGGACTGAGCTGTGATTACTATGGACTGAGCTGTGATTACTATGGACTGAGCTGTGATTACTATGGACTGAGCTGTGATTACTATGGACTGAGCTGTGATTGGTTACTATGGACTGAGCTGTGATTGGTTACTATGGACTGAGCTGTGATTGGTTACTATGGACTGAGCTGTGATTACTATGGACTGAGCTGTGATTACTATGGACTGAGCTGTGATTACTATGGACTGAGCTGTGATTACTATGGACTGAGCTGTGATTACTATGGACTGTGCTGTGGTTACTATGGACTGAGCTGTGGTTACTATGGACTGAGCTGTGGTTACTATGGACTGAGCTGTGGTTACTATGGACTGAGCTGTGATTACTATGGACTGAGCTGTGATTACTATGGACTGAGTTGTGATTACTATGGACTGAGCTGTGATTACTATGGACTGAGCTGTGATTACTATGGACTGAGCTGTGATTACTAAGGACTGAGCTGTGATTGGTTACTATGGACTGAGCTGTGGTTACTATGGACTGAGCTGTGATTACTATGGACTGAGCTGTGATTACTATGGACTGAGCTGTGATTACTATGGACTGAGCTGTGATTGGTTACTATGGACTGAGCTGTGATTACTATGGACTGAGCTGTGATTACTATGGACTGAGCTGTGATTACTATGGACTGAGCTGTGATTACTATGGACTGAGCTGTGATTACTATGGACTGAGCTGTGATTGGTTACTATGGACTGAGCTGTGATTGGTTACTATGGACTGAGCTGTGGTTACTATGGACTGAGCTGTGGTTACTATGGACTGAGCTGTGATTACTATGGACTGAGCTGTGATCACTATGGATTGAGCTGTGATCACTATGGATTGAGCTGTGATTACTATGGACTGAGCTGTGATCACTATGGATTGAGCTGTGATTACTATGGACTGAGCTGTGATTACTATGGACTGAGCTGTGATTGGTTACTATGGACTGAGCTGTGATTGGTTACTATGGACTGACCTGTGATTACTATGGACGGAGCTGTGGTTACTATGGACTGAGCTGTGATTACTATGGACTGAGCTGTGGTTACTATGGACTGAGCTGTGGTTACTATGGACGGAGCTGTGATTACTATGGACTGAGCTGTGATTGGTTACTATGGACTGAGCTGTGATTACTATGGACTGAGCTGTGGTTACTATGGACTGAGCTGTGGTTACTATGGACTGAGCTGTGATTACTATGGACTGAGCTGTGATTACTATGGACTGAGCTGTGATTACTATGGACTGAGCTGTGATTGGTTACTATGGACTGACCTGTGATTACTATGGACGGAGCTGTGGTTACTATGGACTGAGCTGTGATTACTATGGACTGAGCTGTGATTACTATGGACTGAGCTGTGATTACTATGGACTGAGCTGTGATTGGTTACTATGGACTGACCTGTGATTACTATGGACGGAGCTGTGGTTACTATGGACTGAGCTGTGATTACTATGGACTGAGCTGTGATTACTATGGACTGAGCTGTGATTACTATGGACTGAGCTGTGATTGGTTACTATGGACTGAGCTGTGATTACTATGGACTGAGCTGTGATTACTATGGACTGAGCTGTGATTACTATGGACTGAGCTGTGGTTACTATGGACTGAGCTGTGATTACTATGGACTGAGCTGTGATTACTATGGACTGAGCTGTGATTACTATGGACTGAGCTGTGATTACTATGGACTGAGCTGTGATTACTATGGACTGAGCTGTGATTACTATGGACTGAGCTGTGATTACTATGGACTGAGCTGTGATTACTATGGACTGAGCTGTGATTACTATGGACTGAGCTGTGATTACTATGGACTGAGCTGTGATTACTATGGACTGAGCTGTGATTACTATGGACTGAGCTGTGATTACTATGGACTGAGCTGTGGTTACTATGGACTGAGCTGTGGTTACTATGGACTGAGCTGTGGTTACTATGGACTGAGCTGTGATTGGTTACTATGGACTGAGCTGTGATTACTATGGACTGAGCTGTGATTACTATGGACTGAGCTGTGATTACTATGGACTGAGCTGTGATTACTATGGACTGAGCTGTGATTGGTTACTATGGACTGAGCTGTGATTGGTTACTATGGACTGAGCTGTGATTGGTTACTATGGACTGAGCTGTGATTACTATGGACTGAGCTGTGATTACTATGGACTGAGCTGTGATTACTATGGACTGAGCTGTGATTACTATGGACTGAGCTGTGATTACTATGGACTGAGCTGTGATTACTATGGACTGAGCTGTGATTACTATGGACTGAGCTGTGATTACTATGGACTGAGTTGTGATTACTATGGACTGAGCTGTGATTACTATGGACTGAGCTGTGATTGGTTACTATGGACTGAGCTGTGATTGGTTACTATGGACTGAGCTGTGATTACTATGGACTGAGCTGTGATTACTATGGACTGAGCTGTGATTACTATGGACTGAGCTGTGATTACTATGGACTGAGCTGTGGTTACTATGGACTGAGCTGTGATTACTATGGACTGAGCTGTGATTACTATGGACTGAGCTGTGATTACTATGGACTGAGCTGTGATTACTATGGACTGAGCTGTGATTACTATGGACTGAGCTGTGATTACTATGGACTGAGCTGTGATTACTATGGACTGAGCTGTGGTTACTATGGACTGAACTGTGATTACTATGGACTGAGCTGTGATTACTATGGACTGAGCTGTGATTACTATGGACTGAGCGGTGATTACTATGGACTGAGCGGTGATTACTATGGACTGAGCTGTGATTGGTTACTATGGACTGAGCTGTGATTACTATGGACTGAGCTGTGATTGGTTACTATGGACTGAGCTGTGATTACTATGGACTGAGCTGTGATTACTATGGACTGAGCTGTGATTACTATGGACTGAGCTGTGATTACTATGGACTGAGCTGTGATTACTATGGACTGAGCTGTGATTACTATGGACTGAGCTGTGATTACTATGGACTGAGCTGTGATTACTATGGACTGAGCTGTGATTACTATGGACTGAGTTGTGATTACTATGGACTGAGTTGTGATTACTATGGACTGAGCTGTGATTACTATGGACTGAGCTGTGATTACTATGGACTGAGCTGTGATTACTATGGACTGAGCTGTGATTACTATGGACTGAGCTGTGATTACTATGGACTGAGCTGTGATTACTATGGACTGAGCTGTGATTACTATGGACTGAGCTGTGGTTACTATGGACTGAGCTGTGGTTACTATGGACTGAGCTGTGATTACTATGGACTGAGTTGTGATTACTATGGACTGAGCTGTGGTTACTATGGACTGAGCTGTGGTTACTATGGACTGAGCTGTGATTACTATGGACTGAGCTGTGATTACTATGGACTGAGCTGTGATTACTATGGACTGAGCTGTGATTACTATGGACTGAGCTGTGATTACTATGGACTGAGCTGTGATTACTATGGACTGAGCTGTGATTACTATGGACTGAGCTGTGATTACTATGGACTGAGCTGTGATTACTATGGACTGAGCTGTGATTACTATGGACTGAGCTGTGATTACTATGGACTGAGCTGTGATTACTATGGACTGAGCTGTGATTACTATGGACTGAGCTGTGATTACTATGGACTGAGCTGTGATTACTATGGACTGAGCTGTGATTGGTTACTATGGACTGAGCTGTGATTGGTTACTATGGACTGAGCTGTGATTGGTTACTATGGACTGAGCTGTGATTGGTTACTATGGACTGAGCTGTGATTGGTTACTATGGACTGAGCTGTGATTACTATGGACTGAGCTGTGATTGGTTACTATGGACTGAGCTGTGATTACTATGGACTGAGCTGTGATTGGTCACTATGGACTGAGCTGTGATTGGTTACTATGGACTGAGCTGTGATTGGTTACTATGGACTGAGCTGTGATTACTATGGACTGAGCTGTGATTGGTTACTATGGACTGAGCTGTGATTACTATGGACTGAGCTGTGATTACTATGGACTGAGCTGTGATTGGTTACTATGGACTGAGCTGTGATTACTATGGACTGAGCTGCGATTGGTTGCTATGGACTGAGCTGCGATTGGTTGCTATGGACTGATTGGTTGCTGTGGACTGGGCTGTGACTGGTTGCTGTGGACTGAGGGTGGTGACTGGTTGCCGTGGACTGAGGGCTGTGACTGGTTGCTATGGGCACCTTTTGGTGTTATGTGAAGTAGGCCCATCCGATTTCTTTACCCATGAAATATTTCGGGTGTTTCGGCGGCAGGTGCTGCTCTTGTAACGACACCTCAGCTCGGGTGCAGCGGTGTTATTTAGAGTCTGGACTCCCACAAGGCTGCGGAGCCTAAAAGAGAAACCTTGACCCCAATTAATTATCCACGAGAAATCAAGTAGTTTGGTCATCGGGGAGTTCAGATTTGAGTTTCTTGGGGTTTGGCCTCCATGTCTCCCCCCCCCTCGTGTCTCTGGCACGCTCCTCCCCCCCCCCCCCCCCCCCCTCATGTCACCCCTCAGCCGTTGTCTTCTCCAGAATTCCAGGCCTCCCCCTCCGGTCTCCTCCGTTATTTTCCCTCTATTCTCTGTGTGTAACCAGGTGGACCTGACCTTAGTGGCCGCGTCTGTCCGGGTGTCATGGCCCCCGACATTGTCGTTACCCAGAGAGACCTGAGACATGATGTAACAACCTGTGGAGGAGGACGTCTCGGGGTCTCCCTGGTCCTGGGCGCCATTTATCTTCTTATTTGTTGCAGTTACACAGGAAAGGGCTTCGGGTCTGTTCACACTGCAGAATTTTTACTTGGGGAAATCGATGCTATGACTGCGTAATCCTGCATCGTCCCCATTGAGACATTGAGTCTGTAATCGGAATTTCTGCGTCAGAAGTTTGGCAGTGTTTACAGTGCGGCAGAATCCCATGGGACGATGTGGGAGAATCCCCGGAACTTCTCCTGGCGGAAATTTTATTCAACTTTTATTCTCCAGTTGAGGGGGGGGCACTCAGTCGCCATGTGTCTTCACTCAATGTGATGAAGCCTGTAGCCCCCCCTTGACTCTCCTGACAGGTAAGGCCCCTGTGGACCACCTATGAGAGATGCCATCAGTACCCCTTTAATCCTGACAAGTTCTAGAGCCCGGCGGCCCATATAAGGGTTCCCCTCCACAGAGACAATGGCGGTGTACCACAGGATGACACGACGGGGTGTATGGGGATGACCCCTGTGGCCAGACATGTTCACCTTGTGGCCCTTGGGTCATGCAGAGTCTCCTGTCATCTGAAGCCGCAGTCGTCCATCATTTCTTCTCCGATGTCCGGGGATGAATGCGCCATTATTCCCGCTCCGCTACACAACAACATTGTCCTGTTTAGGCAACAGATTCCGGGTGTTTAGGAAATAAACCTGATACTTTGTGTGTAATCCTAGAGCGCTACATCGGCAAATTATGGGAAACGAGCTGACTCCTCTCTCCTGGCTCCTCTGGGGGGCGCTGACTCCTCTCTCTCCTGGCTCCTCTGGGGGGCGCTGACTCCTCTCTCTCTCTCCTCTGGGGGGCGCTGACTCCTCTCTCTCTCTCTCTCTCTCTCTCTCTCTCTCTCTCTCTCTCTCTCTCTCTCTCTCTCCTCTGGGGGGCGCTGACTCCTCTCTCCTGGCTCTCTCTGGGGGGCGCTGACTCCTCTCTCCTGGCTCCTCTGGGGGGCGCTGACTCCTGGCTCCTCTGGGGGGCACTGACTCCTCTCTCTCTCTGGGGGGCGCTGACTCCTCTCTCCTGGCTCTCTCTGGGGGGCGCTGACTCCTCTCTCCTGGCTCTCTCTGGGGGGCGCTGACTCCTCTCTCCTGGCTCCTCTGGGGGGCGCTGACTCCTCTCTCCTGGCTCCTCTGGGGGGCGCTGACTCCTCTCTCCTTGCTCTCTCTGGGGGGCGCTGACTCCTCTCTCCTTGCTCTCTCTGGGGGGCGCTGACTCCTCTCTCCTGGCTCCTCTGGGGGGCGCTGACTCCTGGCTCCTCTGGGGAGCGCTGACTCCTGGCTCCTCTGGGGGGCGCTGACTCCTCTCTCCTGGCTCCTCTGGGGGGCGCTGACTCCTGGCTCCTCTGGGGGGCACTGACTCCTCTCTCTCCTATGGGGGGCGCTGACTCCTCTCTCTCCTCTGGGGAGCGCTGACTCCTCTCTCTCCTCTGGGGGGCGCTGACTCCTTTCCTCTCTCTCCTCTGGGGGGCGCCCAGACGTTCCAGGCACTACAATGCCCATGCTGCCCCCGTTCTGCCTCATAAAATGGCGGCTGTGGGCGATGACAATATATCTGTTGGTGTTACGGGATCTCGAGTTTGTGGTGACTTTTTAGTAACTTTAGTCATGTTGTATAGAAATGGCCGCCGCTTGGTTTGTGGGACGGAGCGCCGCTCCTGAGATGCTCCTCTCCCCTATACGCGCGGACACATTCCAGAACAATCTTTACCGTCGTGTCTTTGTATTAATAGTGCGGCGCAATGTGAGGAGAAGAACCTTCCTACGTGGAGGCGGATCCGGCCGTGTAGACCGCAGTAACGAGCTTGTGGTGATGGCTGCCGCGCTCGGCCTGTGGTTTGGCAGTGAAAGGGCCCATTCACTTGTGTAGAAAAACATTGGCGCAGTCTATAAAACTGTTGTTTCCTGTTTGTGCAGCGTCTTTATAAATAAACAGTGGAGGAGCGAATAGGTGTTACGTTCTGGAATGGATTCCTGCGCTTCATGGACGGAACGTCGCAGCAATAACGAATAAAGGCGCCGTATAATGTGTCCCTCTTGTTCGCTTGCGTTGTCTAAGGTCCCGGCTCCCAATGTAAGAGCTCTAAGGGCCCGTAAACATGATCTTCTGGCGCACTCTCCAAGCGGAAACCTGTTTTGGCGCTTGGCGCTTATTTTGGCAGCAAATTCTTCAGCGCTTAATTTGTGTGGAATTAGCTGCAGAAATAAGCGCCAAAATTCAACAAGAAGAAACATGTTCCTTGTGAATCCGCACGGGAAGTTACGCTGTGCGCGCAGAGCAGCGGAATCTTAAAAACGGCGTGCGATCCCTAACAGCGCCGCTGCCCGTACAGATGTGCCGGATCCGCTGTAAATGCCATCCTGCTGCAGAGTTACGGTTCAGAAACGGAAGATCAGGGGTAGGTTCACACGTAGCGGATATACAGCGGGAGCGGGTAACCCTGTGTCTGCTCATAGGAGAATATGCTGTATATACACTACCCTTAAAGGGGCACTCCGGTGGAAAACAATTATTATTATTATTATTTTTTAATCAACTGGTGCTAGAAAGTTCTAAACATTTGTAAATTACTTCTATATAAAAATCTTAACCCTTCCAGTACTTATCAGCTGCTGTATAACTTTCTGCCACCAGTTAAAAAAAATATAAAAAAAAAAGTTTTCCACCGGAGTGCCCCTTTAAAGCACAAAAAACGGAATAAGACGCTCAAAGGTGTAGGGAATGGTGAGCGATGTCGGCCTGTAGTGTAGTAAGTAGGAAAAACGTTTTATTTTTATTGCTTTGTATAAGGTTTTTGTTCCCATTCAGTATTTTGATCTGTATTTTCAGCTTTGAAAAAAAAAAAGGCCTTTTTCTTGCAAAAAAAGTAAAAAAAATATTTAGAAAAATCTTATTTTTGCCATTTTGTAAATGTTTTTTTTTTTTGCATTTCTAAAATGTTTTTTATTTTTTTTCTGATGGCTTTTATTTTATATTTTAATTTTTTGCTATTACAAGCTTTTGGGACAAAAACTGCTAAAAGCGTAAAAATATATATAAAAGAATGACAAAATTACCAGCCAAGTTTTCTGCGCTGCTTGTTCTTCGGTCCATTCGTTTGAGCTGTAAACCGTCCCTTTTACGGGTTAAACAATCGGACCACAATATTGTGCGTGAACGTGGCCTAACGTCTTTAGGGGAATTGCGCCATTCCTTGAGATAAGGGAGAATACGCCGAGAGTTCGGTATACAATGTTCCAAATAGAAGATAACGCAGGTATATGGCGGATCGTACGGAAACGGAGGCATCGGTAGAATCTATAGAATACAGACACCGCGCAGGGAACAGGATGTTATTACGTCAGACGAAGACGAGACCGTAAGAACGGCGAACAGAAGGCAGCGCATGTGCCGTAGTGAAGAGGTAACATGGCTTCTGTATCTACTGCACAAGTCTAGCGCCGTCACTGCTGTAAACCCAATATATGCTCCGCCCCTCACCTAGCGCATGCGCCATAGATATCAATGCCATGTTACCACTTCACTATGGCGCATGCACTAGGTGAGGGCGTAATGCGTCATTGTCTACATCGGTGTTTCCTAATCAGGGCCCTCCAGCTGTTGCAAAACTACAACACCCAGCATGCTCGGACAGCCTTCGGCTGTCCGGGCATGCTGAGGGTTGTAGTTTTGCAACAGCTGCAGGGATCACAAGATGACAACTACTGCACTAAGGGAAGAGATGAGAGGGAAGCTGTGATTGTCCTTTCAGGGACAGTGTGGATCCTGAAGGAGGCAGACAGGCATTTGGCTGTCCAGGCATGCTGGGAGTTGTAGTTTTGCAACAGCTGGAGCGTCGTAGTTTGAAGACCACTGCACAAAGGGGGAGATATATCAAAACTTTAGCAGAGGAAAAGTTGTCCAGTTGCCCATAGCAACCGATCAGATTGCATCTTTTTTTTTTTCACGGGCCTTCCTGAAAATGAAAGCAGCGATCTGATTGGTTGCTATGGGCAAGTGTTCCTCTGGACAGGTTTTGAGGAATCTCCCCCTAAAGGATTAGATGAGAAAGAAGCCTTGATTTACCCTTCAGGAACAGTGTGGATGCTCTGGAGGAGGCAGATAGCCTTGGGCTGTCTGAGCATGCTGGGAGTTGTAGTTTTGCACCAGCTGAAGGGTGACAATTTGAAGACAACTACAGTAACGGAGTAAATCGGAGGGAAGTTTTGATTTACCCTTCATGAACAGTGTGGATCCTCTGGAGGAGGCAGACAGACAACACTCAATAACAGTGCAATACCTGGACTATGCTGCGTTACAGATGAAAACCTTTACAGAGTTTCAGACTCCAAATGCTGTTTATAATGCCATGAAAATGGCGCAGGACCTTCCCGCCCGGGTGTTGGTTCGCGTCCCATCTGCCCCGTGTCTTGTTTTGGCAGAACTACGTTTACGTGATCTATAGATGTCTGCGTTAAAATGTTTTTACCACGTTCCCTTGTCGTTGCGCGGTGACCCGTTTAGTCGCTGACCGTGTTTATCTGAGCAGTAATGGCCGCTCCGGGATTATAACCTGCTGTGATGTGCGCACCTCCGCTCGCCGCCCTGCAGGACGTTGTACACAGGCCCCTGTGTCCTTTATATAACAGGGCGTCTTTGTGTTCGCCCTCACGTGTCCCTTAGGTCGGTTTTTCCAAACGTCATTAACCCCTTGAGTGTCGGGATCCTGAACCGTTGCGGAGGGAACACTGTCCTCTAGAACGGAATTCATCATGTATCAGATTAGGGACTTGTTTATCTGCTGATACGGCGTCATTGATCGGGATCCTGGGGGTCTTACTCTTCCCTGTATGTCTCTGATGGGTATTGATTTATCTCTGCGGATCCTCTTACCTGCAGATGAGCTGTTATTGATGCGGCCCCGGGGGGTGATGGGCCGGATTCTTATCTCACCCCGCCCCCCCCCTGCCCCCCACCCCCGCCCGGCCTCCCACCATTTCTTACACATGAGGTTTGTTTGACTCGATACTCACAATTCTCCACTGTAATTAGAGAAAAGGATTCTGGGTAGTTGGACGCGGCCGCAGTGTTTGTCTACTTGGCCCTATTACCCAGGATTCTTATTCCTGATGTCCTATATGTCTCGTTATTAGTCAGTCAACCTCCTTAAAGGGGTACTCTGCCCCTAGACATCTTATCCCTATCCAAATGATGGAGAATAAGATGTCTGATCGCGGGGGTCCTACCACTGGGGACCCCCTCAATCTCGGCCGCAGCACCCCAGACATCCAGTGTACGGCGCAAACTTCACTCCATCCTGGATGACTGGCGATGCGGGGCGGAGGCTCGCGATGTCACGGTCACGCCCCCGCAATGCAAGTCTATGGAAGGGGGTGTGACGACCATCATGCCACCTCCCATAGACTTGCATTGAGGGGGCGTGACCGTGACGTCGCGAGCCTCCAGCGCTGCACCCAACACTCTAAACGAATGCCGGGTGCAGCAGGGAGATTGCCCAATGGCGGAACACCCCTCCCCCCCGCGATCAGACATCTTATCTTTTGATGGGAGAAAAGATGACTATGGGAAGAGTACCCCTTTAACTCCTATGGACCCCTTGTGGGAGATTTAGCAAAGCCTGTTCCCATAGTAACCAATCAGGTTGCTTCTTTCATTTTTCACAGGTTATACCGCCCACAACCTGAGCACAGGGGTGGCGCTGTTTTTAGAAGAAATAGTTTTTCTAATCCTGTATAATGTAAAGGACGTCGCTGATATTTTACTGCGGTTGAGAATTTTATTTTTTTTACGCTGTATGGTAGAAGCGACTGCGATGAGCGACCATGAGAGATACCGAAGTGTCGCCATACGTGTCCTGAATCACTAATAGGGGATCATTAGATTGTCGCCCTCCCTGTCAGTGAATTATAGTTTCCTCTTATTTCTGATGATGATGACTCCTGATAAAACGCTTCTCTTGTGTGAGGTAACGTTATCTAAGCCCCCCCCCCCCCAATTATAATTTGTAGGCTCGTGCTGTGGCCCCCGGACACACCGGCCCTTCCTGCTCTTACTCTCCCCGGGGTCGGTCTGGCTGGAAACTCATCGGCCTGTTCCCCTGGGTTCCTCGGAGACGTCCTGGGCAGGATATGAGGAGATAATGGAGCTGCCCCCTGGGGCCCCGGTGATGTGCGGAGGGGGTGGTAAGCTGCCGCCTGCTCCCCTCTCTCCCTATAGCTCATGTATGGACAGGATTCAGTAATCCAATAAGGATTGATTTCTAGACGACGCAGAAGGGATTCATCTAAATCTAAGTGGAGGTTTGTGGACGATGGAGACCCCTGAGCCTGGACGGATGTAGGACGCCGCTCACACGGGCTGCAATGTGCCGTAGTATCTTGGGTCACCTGTGGCCGGTAATGTTGGGCAGGAAGATCTGAAAGGGTTAAGGCCGTCACTTCAGGAAGACCGAGTGATTCTTGGCAAAACCATAATCTATAGATCTCTGTCTGTCTCTCGCGCTCTCTCGCTCTGTCTCTCGCACTCTCTCGCTCTGTCTCTCGCGCTCTCTCGCTCTGTCTCTCGCGCTCTCTCGCTCTGTCTCTCGCTCTCTCTGTCTCTAGCGCTCTCTGTCTCTCGCGCTCTCTCGCTCTGTCTCTCGCGCTCTCTCGCTCTGTCTCTCTCGCGCTCTCTCTGTCTCTCTCGCGCTCTCTCTGTCTCTCTCGCGCTCTCTCTGTCTCTCTCGCGCTCTCTCTGTCTCTCTTGCGCTCTCTCTGTCTCTCTCGCGCTCTCTCTGTCTCTCTCGCGCTCTCTCTGTCTCTCTCGCGCTCTCTCTGTCTCTCTCGCGCTCGCTCGCTCTCTGTCGCTCGCGCTCTCTCTGTCTCTCTCGCGCTCTCTCTGTCTCTCTCGCGCTCTCTCTGTCTCTCTCGCGCTCTCTCTGTCTCTCTCGCGCTCTGTCTCTCTCGCGCTCTCTCTGTCTCTCTCGCGCTCTGTCTCTCTCGCGCTCTGTCTCTCTCGCGCTCTGTCTCTCTCGCGCTCTGTCTCTCTCGCGCTCTGTCTCTCTCGCGCTCTGTCTCTCTCGCGCTCTGTCTCTCTCGCGCTCTGTCTCTCTCGCGCTCTGTCTCTCTCGCGCTCTGTCTCTCTCGCGCTCTGTCTCTCTCGCGCTCTGTCTCTCTCGCGCTCTGTCTCTCTCGCGCTCTCTCTCTCGCGCTCTGTCTCTCTCGCGCTCTGTCTCTCTCGCGCTCTGTCTCTCTCGCGCTCTGTCTCTCTCGCGCTCTGTCTCTCGCGCTCTGTCTCTCTCGCGCTCTGTCTCTCGCGCTCTGTCTCTCTCGCGCTCTGTCTCTCTCGCGCTCTGTCTCTCTCGCGCTCTGTCTCTCTCGCGCTCTGTCTCTCTCGCGCTCTGTCTCTCTCGCGCTCTGTCTCTCTCGCGCTCTGTCTGTCTCGCGCTCTCTCTGTCTCTCTCGCGCTCTCTCTGTCTCTCTCGCGCTCTCTCTGTCTCTCTCGCGCTCGCTCGCTCTCTGTCGCTCGCGCTCTCTCTGTCTCTCGCGCTCTCTCTGTCTCTCTCGCGCTCTCTCTGTCTCTCTCGCGCTCTCTCTGTCTCTCTCGCGCTCTCTCTGTCTCTCTCGCGCTCTGTCTCTCTCGCGCTCTGTCTCTCTCGCGCTCTCTCTGTCTCTCTCGCGCTCTGTCTCTCTCGCGCTCTGTCTCTCTCGCGCTCTGTCTCTCTCGCGCTCTCTCTGTCTCTCTCGCGCTCTGTCTCTCTCGCGCTCTGTCTCTCTCGCGCTCTCTCTGTCTCTCTCGCGCTCTGTCTCTCTCGCGCTCTGTCTCTCTCGCGCTCTGTCTCTCTCGCGCTCTGTCTCTCTCGCGCTCTGTCTCTCTCGCGCTCTGTCTCTCTCGCGCTCTGTCTCTCTCGCGCTCTGTCTCTCTCGCGCTCTGTCTCTCTCGCGCTCTGTCTCTCTCGCGCTCTGTCTCTCTCGCGCTCTGTCTCTCTCGCGCTCTGTCTCTCTCGCGCTCTGTCTCTCTCGCGCTCTGTCTCTCTCGCGCTCTGTCTCTCTCGCGCTCTGTCTCTCTCGCGCTCTGTCTCTCTCGCGCTCTGTCTCTCTCGCGCTCTGTCTCTCTCGCGCTCTGTCTCTCTCGCGCTCTCTCGCGCTCTGTCGCGCTCTGTCGCGCTCTGTCGCGCTCTGTCGCGCTCTGTCGCGCTCTGTCGCGCTCTGTCGCTCTCTCTCTCGCGCTCTGTCTCTCTCGCGCTCTGTCTCTCTCGCGCTCTGTCTCTCTCGCGCTCTGTCTCTCTCGCGCTCTGTCGCGCTCTGTCTCTCTCGCGCTCTGTCTCTCTCGCGCTCTGTCGCGCTCTCTCTGTCTCTCTCGCGCTCTCTCTCTCTGCCTCTCTCGCGCTCTCTCTCTCTGCCTCTCTCGCGCTCTCCCTCTCTGCCTCTCTCGCGCTCTCCCTCTCTGCCTCTCTCGCGCTCTCTCTCTCGCGCTCTCTCTCTCGCGCTCTCTCTCTCGCGCTCTCTCTCTCGCGCTCTCTCGCGCTCTCTCTCTCGCGCTCTCTCTCTCGCGCTCTCTCTCTCGCGCTCTCTCTCTCTGTCTCTCTCGCGCTCTCTCTCTCTGTCTCTCTCGCGCTCTCTCTCTCTGTCTCGCGCTCTCTCTCTCTGTCTCGCGCTCTCTCTCTCTGTCTCGCGCTCTCTCTCTCTGTCTCGCGCTCTCTCTCTCTGTCTCGCGCTCTCTCTCTCTCTCTCGCGCTCTCTCTCTCTGTCTCTCTCGCGCTCTCTCTCTCTGTCTCTCTCGCGCTCTCTCTCTCTGTCTCTCTCGCGCTCTCTCTCTCTCTCTCTCGCGCTCTCTCTCTCTCTCGCGCTCTCTCTCTCTGTCGCGCGCGCTCTCTCTCTCTGTCTCGCGCGCGCTCTCTCTCTCTGTCTCGCGCGCGCTCTCTCTCTCTGTCTCGCGCGCGCTCTCTCTCTCTGTCTCGCGCGCGCTCTCTCTCTCTGTCTCTCGCGCGCTCTCTCTCTCTGTCTCTCGCGCGCTCTCTCTCTCTGTCTCTCGCGCGCTCTCTCTCTCTGTCTCTCGCGCGCTCTCTCTCTCTGTCTCTCGCGCGCTCTCTCTCTCTGTCTCTTGCGCGCTCTCTCTCTCTGTCTCTTGCGCGCTCTCTCTCTCTGTCTCTTGCGCGCTCTCTCTCTCTGTCTCTCGCGCGCTCTCTCTCTCTGTCTCTAGCGCGCTCTCTCTCTCTGTCTCTCGCGCGCTCTCTCTGTCTCTCGCGCGCTCTCTCTCTCTGTCTCTCGCGCGCTCTCTCTCTCTGTCTCTCGCGCGCTCTCTCTCTCTGTCTCTCTGTTTCTCTTCTCTCTCAACATTTCTTGAAGGCCAAGTTCTTTTAGACCAAACTTGACAACCGGACCTTCCCCTAATTGTTGTCTTCTAAGATTCCTGAATGTTCTGCTCGGTTAAAGGGGTACTGCGCCCCTAGACATCTTTTCTAAAGGATAGGGGATAAGATGTCTGATCGTGGGGGTCCCTGCTGCACCCGGCATTCGGAGGCTTGTGATGTCACAGCCACACCCCCTCAATGCAAGTCTATGGGAGGGGACATGGCCATGACATCACAAGCCTCCGCCCCGCAATCGGACATCTTATCCCTTGTGGTCATGGCTCCAAGAGCCTAGAGTGGGACCTGTACAAACTGTATAATACTGACCGTACTTACCTACCTGGAAACAGGAGACCATCTAGGACCTAAGAGGGAAAACTAGCGGATGAGGTGTGCCCAATTACCGCGACCGTGGGTATGCCTGATAGAGGGCAAAGAGTCGGAGGTAGGGTACAACTGAGTTTTATTTGAATTTACAGAGCCAACACTTTAAACACCCCCGCCATCTCGGTGGACGGGTCAGGGACGTAGCGCTCGAAACAGCCAGAATTCCAGCGCCCCAACTTCTTGATGACGTGTGCAGGGGCATTGTGTTTAGACACTGCAGAGGCTGCTCCGATCCTAAACGAGTGACCTGAAATGCCACTAGGCTCGTGTCCCAGGACTCTGACAAGGGACCGCACGTGTTTGGTGAACTGTGAAGAGGAGAGTGCTGACCCATTGACCGGCAGAAGAGGGCTGTGCGCTGGCTGTCCAGGGAACGTGGAAAGGAGTTGTGTGAGGGCCAGGACCGGACACCATTGGTGAAAAGTGGGGAAATAGCGTATGGTGGCTCCCCATCTACAGGTTTTGGTGGAAGACAGAGTGAGTGCAAACCCTGCCCCGTGCGGTGATAGTTGGCTCAGGAGAAGACCCCGTGACCTTCGACCGTAGCGTGTGAACTCCCCCGACCTCAAGAATCCGTAGAAGGCCAAGTAGATCGCTGCTTTGATGACAGTGCTGAGTCTGGGACCAAACGGGTGAGTGTCCAGGAGTGAGGACATGGATCGGAAAAGGTCGCCAGTGACTGGTGCACGGGAGGGTGGTTTGGGACGTGACAGGACAAGGATGCCTTTGAGTGCCGCCTTAATAGGGTTAGTGGACAGTAGAGAAAGTGCGTCGGGATGTGAGAAGGATCTATGGTGTTGTAACCCTGCTAAGTGAAGCTTGATGGTGTTGTGGGAGAGGTGAAGAGAAGAATGGCAGAAACCGACATAAGCAAGAGAGGAACGAACCGAAATTGTGGCAGGGAGACCTTGTTTGTGCATGAACGTGGAAAAAGAGGCTAGAGCTGCGTCATACGCCCGTTTGGTGCTGGGTGCAAGGGACTGTCTGATTAAAGAATTTGCCACCGTGATGAAGTCTGCTAGTCCATCTGAAGATACTGTGTTGAAGGAACTGGGACCCCGACAATGTCTGCTTCTGGGTGTACCTGAAAGAACAGCTTCATGTTACCTCGTGACAGAGCGTCAGCTGCTGTGTTTTTAGTACCCTCAATGTGCTCAACACAAAAGTGAAAATTGTGCTGAAGGGCGATCAAGACAAACTTCCTGACAAAACGCATGATATGCGGGGACTTAGAACGCCCTTTCCTTAAGATGTCTACTGTGGCCATGTTATCGCATCTGAAGCGGACAGTGGAGTTGACCCACGAATCACCCCATACGGCAGCGGCTGCTACTATTGGATAGATCTCAAATAAGGCCGAAGTTTCGTGAAAATTCGGGATAAGCAGTATGTCCTGAGGCCAAGGACTGGCCAGCCAGTGTGCGCCATGGAGAGCGGCGAAACCGACGGCTGAGGCGTCAGAAACCACGGAGGGGGATGTTTCCGTGGCTGAGGGGACAAAGAGCGAGATTCCGTTCCAGTTATTCAGGAAGTGACCCCACATGGCCAGGTCTGACATTGCCTCGCTGTCAATTCGAATGACATGCCTCTGCCCGGAAACTGAAGGAAGTAAGTCCAGGAGTCTGGATAGGAATGACCTACCTTGCGGAATGATCCTCATCGCAAAGGCCATCATGCCTAGGAGGCTTTGGAGCTCCACCCTGGATACTGTGTGGCACTTTGTAATTTTTTGGATAACCTCACGGATCCTAGCCAGTTTCTCCTGGGGAAGCCTGGCTTGCATTTCCTCTGTGTCTAAGATGATGCCTAGGAAGGTGAGCTGAGTGGACGGGCCTTCGGTCTTATGGGGTGCGATTGGGACCCCAACTTCCTTGAACAGCCTCAGCAGTGACCTGAGATTGGAGGGACTGTGACCAGGGTGTTCCAGCAACAGGAAGTCGTCCAGATAGTGGATAGTGTAGTGACAGTTGGAAACATGTTGTAAGGCCCAGTGTAACGCCGTGGCTAGTTGATCAAAAAGCCAGGGGCTACTTTTGGCTCCAAAGGTGAGTTTAGTGGCAAAGTAATACTTGCCTGCCCATTTTACACCATGCCACTGCCACAGGTCTTGCTTGATGGGGAGAAGTTTGAAGGCGTCGGTAATGTCAGCTTTGGAGAGCCACGTGCCCCTGCCCAGCTGTAGTATGGCCTGTATGGCTTGATCGATAGTGGAATATTTCATACTGAACTGATCGGAAGGGATCAGTGCATTGATGCTAGGGATGTTAGAAGAATAAGGCGCGGAGAGGTCATAGATTAACCTTCTTTTATTAGAAAACTTCCCAGTGGCTAGCCCCAACGGACTAACCCTCCAGACAGAAAAAGGGGGTACATGAAAAGGGCCGATCATAAAGCCTTTCAGAAGTTCGGTTTGTATTAATTCTGACACCACCGTGGGTTCAGCGAGTGCTGACTGAAGGTTAAGGCATTCATACGTGCTTTGAGGCAACGCGACCAACCCTGTGTGAAAGCCTTCGCGAAACCCCCCAACTAACCATCTGACCCAGCAGGGATCAGGGTGGCTGGCTCGAATGCGGGCCAGGGTGTCAACCCGCACCACGCCTAGTCACGCCTGGTTGCCTTTTTGAGAACAGATGGAGCTGGGGTGGGCCCGGAAACAGAGAAAACACACATGGAGAAGCTTGCAGTTGCTGTAGGTGCATGCAGAGAGGTTGAAATTGTTACATATCTGAGTCTTGCCCAGAAACCTGACCGGCCTAAATAGCATGTCTAGAGCAGGAGAGTTCCTCTGACTGGGGCCTATGGAGATATTTTGGCTCCTGTTGGTGCTTGTATCCGCCTGATCTTTGCTCAGGGGGCACCAATTAGTGGTGTGTGCAGTGACCCCGCACCAGCTGCAGGAGGGGGCTTTTAGACCTGCGAAATGCTCGCAGTAAAGTTCAGTGTCAACGGCTCCCCAGTTGGTCGTGTAATTGAATTGCTCGAAAGAAGCAGCTGCCTTAGCAGCAAAAGATTTGTGGTACTCGTAGAAAGTGGACCCTCCGTGTTTGTACGCCATTTGTGCGATCTTGTGGAGGTACAAATCAAGTTCCTCCCTGCGACTGGGACTAACTGAGCAAATGACGTCTCTATATAGCCAAAGGCTATGACAAACTCGTTAATTGTTAGTTTCCTGTTAAGCCTGGCATCTTTGCTTTTGAAGGTGACAGCGAGATCGCCACAGGCAACGGTTTTGGTGTCATTGATGTCCGTGGTGGCTATCAGCAGAAGAGCCAAGTTGACATTCTTGCCCTCCAGAATGTCTTTTTTAATTGCTGCCGGGATAAAGTGTGCGGGTGTAACATTCAGGGGAGGCTGAAGCATACCTGAAGGCGGAGCCTGAGAGGTAGAAGCAACAGGAACAGCGGGGCCTGGGGCTGTGTCCGTGACCCTGGCGCGTTCCATGTCCTCTAGTCTATCCTGTAGCCCGGACACTGATGTGAGCACCTGGCTCATCATGGTGTGGAGCTGCGAAATTGAAGCACTGGACGCTTGGTCCGATGCTGCTGCCTGCCTCGCCGGGGGGGCCCGGGCTGTGCCCAGCAGGTTGAACAGCTCCCCTTTCTTGGCTGAGGCCGGAAAGGGGGTGCCCCTCCTCCTGAGTTCCTGCATCAGTTTGGGGATTGTCCAGGTACGGTAGGAGGACATGCTACCCCGGTCCGAAGCTCTTGCTGGGGTCTCGGGGACGGAGAGGGTGTCCTCAATGTCAGAGGGTTGCGACATGCTGCGTCGGAACCTGTCCGGGCCAGTAACGGGTGCCGGTAGACAAAGTTGGATGCTAGTGAGAACAGGGATGGTACCTGAACAACTCTGGCTGCTATCTTGTAACACTGACCTGCTGTATCCTGAGTTGTGGGAATAGAGGGAGCCTGAATAGGCACGATCCGGCTCACGGCTGAGGGGATACACAGAGACAGACAACAAATAAGTGAAAATGGGTGGCAGCTGAGTGCCTGACGTGATGAGTGTGTGACGTGGTGGGCTAAAAATGAGTTTCCCCCTATATATATTTTTTTTTTTTTTTTTTGGGGGTGTGTCAGATAACGGATGACCCAGTGTTCGTGTGTGTCGAGTTGCGTTGTGCTGAAGCAAGTCAGGAACAACGGGCTACACCAAGGCCCTCACTGACGCGAACGGCCCAGGCTGAACGGGGGGGTGTCGGCCGCCCGAGGCCCTGGGCCGCGTCAGCGGCGGGTCCAGCGCGTGAAATGTGTTGGCCAAAATGATTGAATGTCGTGCAGAAGTGAGAACTGATGGCTATGTGAGAAGAAGTGAAATCAGTATATGCTTTTTTTTTATATACCTCGAGCTGAAAGCTGAGAGGCGAAGCCACTTGTGGGGCTTAGGAACGACCGTGGAACCTGAAGGGTAAGACAAATATTTATTTATTTATTTATTTTTTTGAGAAGGAAGGGGGGGGGGGGGGGGCGGCAGGTGTGACATGGTGGCCGAACCTGGGTGATGCCGACGCTCACGGCCCGACAGCCCAGACCCCGAGCGCCTCCCCCCGTCGCGGCACCCGACCATGCATAAGCACGCCGGGAGCTAGCAGGAAAGGGGGGGGGGGGGGGGAGAGCGCCCGGACCCGACTGTGGGATGGCACCCTGCGAACGTCCCGGCCGGCCCCCATGACAGGGATGGTGTGGCTCCGGGGAGTGGCGCCGCCCCCCTCAACGGCGGGGCCCCGCCCCCCGCAGGCCGTGTCGCCGCAGAGCTGGGTGCAGGAATGGAGCCCCCCCCGTGGCGACGCGGCGCCGGGTGATGACGCGGGACGCGAAGCCCCGCCCCCCCGGCCGCCTCGCAGCGTCGTCCGGAGCGGGGAGCGGGCCCCGGGCCCGGCGAGCACGCGTACTCTCGCCCTCTGTATTGTGGGAAGGAGTGACCGGAAGCGACGCCGACCGCCGGGGCCCCACCCCCCGCGCCGCAATCTGGAGCGTGGGACGGGATCCCCGAGCCCGGCAACAGGCGCAACTCCACTCCCTCGGGACCGGGAACCGGGCGGGCCAGGTGAGCGGTGGGGGAACACGGGAAGGGGAAAACATGCAAGAAAAAACGGGGTACAAAAAACCTGGGGGAGCGCGAGGAGGCAAGCGACCCAGCTGGGGGTGAGCCTGCTCCGGCACTACGAACCCGGGCTGAACAACATAGAGCCACACTGGCACTTACCTAACCAACCTCTGCGAGGACGGGGGATAGAACCGTTACACACTACCAACGACACTCCAGGGGGGGGACGTATGCACTAACACGGTAGACTACTAGAGAACTACCGCCAACGTAACACACGCCCCCAGATGTGGGAGAGGGGTGATTATATACCCCACGCCACTCCCACAAATAAAGCCAATTAGGCTTAACACTTATCCAAAGGTTAGGGGATAAGATGTCTAGGGGGTGCTCCCCTTTATCTGTGGCCCATTGCTTTGGATGACAAGACCTGATAGGGTTTAGGTCGGTGCTTCCAGAACAGACTTGGTAAAATCCTCATTTTGTGGACCTCGTTTGATGTCCACTTGTCATGGTACAACCGGACCCTGAACGAATTGTCGTGTCTTGTAAGGTGCCTGAACAGTCTACTAGCTTAACTGTGGGCCAATACATGGGAACGTGGGCCACCAAAGTTGGGTGGTAAGACCTGATAGGGTTTAGATCAGCACTTCTAGAAAGCCAAGTGCTCCAGACCCTCATTGGTGGACCTCCTTTTGGGTGCCAATTGCCCAAATTGTAGCCACAGTGCTGTCCCCCTTTAATGGAATCAACTGTCCAGCCTCGAACCGTGACCAGGGGGTAGCCTCGGACGGTGACCAGGGGGGTGGCCTCGGACGGTGACCAGGGGGGTGGCCTCGGACGGTGACCAGGGGGGTGGCCTCGGACGGTGACCAGGGGGGTGGCCTCGGACGGTGACCAGGGGGGTGGCCTCGGACGGTGACCGGGGGGGTGGCCTCGGACGGTGACCGGGGGGGTGGCCTCGGACGGTGACCGGGGGGGTGGCCTCGGACGGTGACCGGGGGGTGGCCTCGGACGGTGACCGGGGGGTGGCCTCGGACGGTGACCGGGGGGTGGCCTCGGACGGTGACCGGGGGGTGGCCTCGGACGGTGACTTTTCTTCCCTAGAACATCGGTGTAGGTCAATGGCTGTCCGGGCATGCTGGCAGTTGTAGTTTTGCAACACTGGTTGGGACACCCCTGCACCTTGGGACGGGACTCCAATGGGCTCCTTGATGTTGATTCTATGATTTATTTTTCGGAATCTCCAGCTCGTCCGGATCATCACACTCTGGGGGCCGCATTCAGTGGAACCATTTATCGGGGGGGGGGGGGGGTCCTCTATATTCCAGAATAAGCTGGACGCCATTATTATGGTCCTGACAACGTTGTAGATCCCGTCCTCCCTCGTGGTCCTCGTCTGGTGCACATGACGTCCGCTGCATAAATAGGAAGGAAGCCATAAAGAGGTGACCGCAGATTCATCCGAAACCACAAATGACTGTAATATCTGCCATGAGTAATAGTCGGGACCTGATGGGGAGGAGTCGCCTGATCACTTGTACAGATGAGTCTGTGTGCGGCGCGGAGGGGTCTGTGTGCGGCGCGGAGGGGTCTGTGTGCGGCGCGGAGGGGTCTGTGTGCGGCGCGGAGGGGTCTGTGTGCGGCGCGGAGGGGTCTGTGTGCGGCGCGGAGGGGTCTGTGTGCGGCGCGGAGGGGTCTGTGTGCGGCGCGGAGGGGTCTGTGTGCGGCGCGGAGGGGTCTGTGTGCGGCGC